>NC_054371.1:203996990-204298240 GCF_017654675.1 Xenopus laevis
AGGGGGCGGGGGCCCGGCTGCACGTCCTGCGCCAGGGCCCGTCCCCCTCTAGTTACGCTTCCGTATTTTTTTGTGCATACTTATATAATTTTCAAGCACAATAGTGTGTCAGCCCTAAGCAGCCTATGCAAAAGCTGAGACGGGGACCATGAAACAAGAGTTGAGACTCCCCAAGGC
Source organism: Xenopus laevis (assembly GCF_017654675.1). Lineage (NCBI taxonomy): Eukaryota > Metazoa > Chordata > Amphibia > Anura > Pipidae > Xenopus > Xenopus laevis. The sequence continues at coordinate 203,997,168 of NC_054371.1, forward strand.
CCATCAGCAGTCCAAGGCAAAGACTAAAGTAAATGGGTAATTTTTTGGAGACAAAACAAACTTTTCCATGCTCCACTGGCACTTGTGGACAATCCTCTTCTTCCCCTAAGCATCACAAAACACTTTCATTAAAAAAATAATAAAAATAATGTTACTTTCTTCATTATTTATAGGTAAGATTCCTATAAACTGCCAAATTTGCCCTTTCTTTTCTATAGCTCTGGGGCCTCACCTGGACTGTCCACAATCTCCTTCCAGTGTAATCTGTCAAACCTGCCTTTTAATTATCCCCTAATATACTGCAGATCAGGGAATAACATTTTATCCAGCCAATTCTAATAGAGGAAGACACTTTAATAAACTGGTAAAATATCAACTGATTTCCAGCACCATAAAAATGCAAACACAAAGCCCAAAACGAGAGAATAGAAAAGCAACAATATAATTAGGGATGTCAGGCGAATGAAATGCGATCAATTGTGATAATCAAAGGGAGGGAAAACATTTTACCCTGAAGAAGAGACAGAAATTATAAATAAATCTATTTCCCATATGTCAAGCAGAAAATGCAGCGAAGTCTGTTTCATTGCCAGCAATATTAATGAAAGCAATACGTCTTCGAAGGAAGACATCAAACCAAGATGGAGAGGAAAGTGTTAGGCCACTGGCTCTGACTTCAATAAATATTCCTTTGCAGTTCATACTGAGGACACAGAAAACATTTACCCTTGAATTTTATAACAATTACATATCAAACGCTGATCGCAAGGGATAGACTCATTGTAAAGATAAACACACCGCCAATTAGCATGGCCTCAAATCTATGGGGACCTTACTTTATAGTACTAAACAGGTATGGGATCCGTTATCCTGGAACCTATAATCCAGAACATCATGGCATTGACCTATTTCAACAAGCAATTCTTCATTTCTAACTAAACAGGTATAAGATCCGTTATCCTGAAACCTATAATCCAGAAAGTCATGGCATTGGCCTATTTCTTACTAATCTGATTTCTTCTCTGTAATAAGGCAATACAGGAATGGGACCCGTTATCCACAAAGCTTGGGACCTAGGGTTCTCCGCATAAGGACTCTTTCCATAATTTTGATCTCCATACCTTAAAGGGGATGTTAACCTTCCAGCACTTTCTCCAGTTCAGTTGTTTTCAGATTGTTCACCAGAAATAAAGACTTTTTACAATTACTTTCCATTTTTTTATTTTTTGCCGGTTTTCCAAAAATCGAAATTCAAGGTTTAATGTCCCCCATCTTTGGTGTTTGAGTCTGACAGCTCAGTAATTCAGGTGCGGATTCTGAACTGTTACAATTTTGCAACATTTAGTTGATACATTTCTTAGCAGCATCTCTGGAGTATTAGCAACTATTGTATCAATTCTAACAGCTGCCTGTAATGAAACCCAGGGATTCCGCTCAGCAGGGACAAAGATAAGAAATGTATCAACTAAATATCAATTTATAACAGTTTATAGGGTCGGCGACCCCCCTCCCAGAGCTACTAGAAGGTGAAAAATGACACTTTTACACTTCCATATTAGAAAAACGGTCACACATAGAAAATAGAAAGTCATTGGAAAAAGTCTTTATTTCTGGTGAACTATCTAAATTCAACTGAACTGAAGGTGTTGGAAGGTGAACAACCCCTTTAAGTCTACCAAAAGAGTAATTTAACATTATATAAAGCCTGTATAATTGTTTTACAATCAATATGGATTAATTAGATTTTAGGGTAGGAATATAAAGAATCTTTATTGCCGATACACCACTTTTGAGCCCTTGGAAACACCCCATGGAAACAGCATAGTGTCTGAACACAGGAGAATAACCACTGAGGGCAATATACAGGTACAGCCATGGCTTTATATTCTTTAACTGGCTTGACAAATCAGGCAAGTTGCCATGGCTCCTAAAACTATTTTGTTGGATATGAATTTTTTAAGATTGGAATTGTAAAATTAAGGGCAGCTTCAACTTGAGTGCCATACTTAAAAGTCCTTTTATCAAGTAAACGGCTCTATGAAAGGAGTCAGAGTCAAGGGCATCGTTTGGTACTATAAATTGCAAGACAGGACATAAAAGAAAGGTAACATAGTATTTCTAGGAGAAATGGGCCTGACAGTTGTGCTAGCTTGGAGCAGCATCATTCCATTGTATAGTGCTAAAATAAGTGCCCCAAGCCATTGCTTTATGATGCTACTATAGAGGATTCTTTTACTTTTTTTTTTTTTTTGACTGGGAAGAAGAGATGACAGCAGATAGAAAAGGGTTTTTGACTTCTCACATGAAGAGCACCTTGACACTCAAAACATAAGATGGGCCATTATTATGGGGGGGGGGAACATCTTTGTTTAAACTCAAATTGTTGGCCCCATTATAGGAAAACTACACCCCTCAAACAATGTAGGTCTCTATAAAAAGATATTGCATAAAACTGCTCATGTGTAAAACCCTGCTTCATGTAAAGAAACCATTTTCCTAATAATATACTTTTTTAGTAGTATGTGCCATTGGGTAATCATAAATAGAAAACTGCCATTTTAAAAAATAAGGGCCACCCCCGGGGATCTTATGATTCACGGTGTACACAAAAATGCCAACAGACCATACATGTTAAGTCACATGAGCCAATTAACACAGAGTTCTGTCTTTTGCTTCCACACTTCTTCCTGTTACAGTTAGAGTTGTAGTATTTCTGGTCATGTGATCTCCGAGGCAGCACACAGACCATATCAAAATGGTGGTTCAAGGCAAAAGATGTAAAAGGGCAATATTTACTTAAATATATATTCCAGTTTAACAAATACTGGAAATTGGTAGTGAAATACATGGCCGACAAACTGGCCTACCAGGGCCCCTGCTCCCCAGAAGTATGCCTATGGGGCCTAGTTGACTATATATTGCCCCTAAACAGAACCAGATCGTTAATCCGAACACTGCTATTTTATGCAAAGAAAAACCTGAAGACTAAATGGATGGTACCCCAACCTCCCGCAGTACCAGCCTGGATAGCACTGATCAAAAAAATCCTCCCACTGATCAAACTCACATATGAGGGGCGAGGCTGTCCAAAGAAGTTTGAGAAGATCTGGATACCCTTGCTGGAAGCTAACCCTGAAACACAGCTGGACTATTAACCAGATGCTTGAAGGCCCTCTGAATAGATACATAAACAGGGCTCCATTATACTACGCCCTATAATAACACCACTGAACTGCACTCAATAAGGGTTACTTTGTATTGTCACGTGCAAACATAATCTACTCTACAATATAAGATGTGATGGTTCTCTCTCTTATTTCTATCAACCTTATAATGTTAAAAGCATAAATAAAACCTTTAAAAATACATATATATATATTCCAGTTTGATACGATTCTTTAATATGCCACTTAATTTGATATAAACTGTTGCTCAAGTATTCATTTTTAGGGTATAGTTTTCCTTTAATAAATACTACAGGCATGGCATCGGTTATCCAGAATCAAGTTATCCTTAAAGCTTTGGGTTTTGGAAGGACATCTCCAAAATTAATTCACATTTAAAAAATGATTTCCTTTTTCTTTGTAATAATAAAATAGTACCCTTGATAAATTGGCCCCTTCTATACATCAGCACAATTAAAACTTCTCTTGTCATGCTAATTAAGGTATTTCCAAGAATTCCCAACTAAAATATACTGTAATTAATACTAAGTGAAGGCAAAACATGCCTATTGGGTTTAATTAACATTTAAATTATGTTTTGGTAGATTTATATGAAATTTAAAGACCCTTTATCCAGAGATCCCCAGGTCCTGAGCATTCTGGATAACAGGTCCCAATCAAAACCATAATCTGTTGTACAAGAAAATTCCGTGGGGCCATGTAACATATATACAAGAGTAACCGGGGAGGCACATTTATCAAAGGTCGAATTTCAAATTCATGCGAGTTTTCATGAATTCTGAAAAAAACTCAAATGTCAAGGTTGCAAACAACTCGACATTGATCCCTGGACGTCTCCCATTGACTTCAACAGCAATTCAGCAGGTTTTAGGTGGTGAATAGTCGAATTCAAGTTCTTAAAGGGCCAGAGTATAATAAATCTCGAAAATCGAATTATAATTTCTTGAAAAACTTGAATCGAATTCAAATAACTCCCTAGTCGAATTTGACAGTTTGACCATAAAAAAAAATCAAAAATTTGAATTTTGAATTTACAGTTTGACCCTTGATAAATCGGACTGCTTCTATCAGCACAATTAAAACGTATCTTTTCATGTTAATTAAGGTATTTCCAAGAATTCTACTCGTATTCATGGCCCCACTTTGCTGCACCCATTAGTGTGAAAGAAGAATACACAACGTGTAAAAAAAAAAAAAAAAAAGGCAACTGTGAATTTGTTTCAGTTATTACAATGTCTGTATAAACAGTGTGCCAAATTAATTGCACATTTCCATTATTACATACATTATATAAGGCTACATTCTAGCAAGAGGCAGTAGCTAATAAAGCTTTTGAACACAATCTGGGAGAGCAGATCATTAAATTTGTGCCATTAAAATAAAGTGCTTTGCATGAACACAGAAGACATTTCAGGAAAGGCACATACAAAGATTACATTTGGCATCTTACAACTAAGGAACTGTATTTACTGAAAGCTTTAACCAACACACACACACACACACAAGCACGACAGACTGAAATTGGGTCACCGTGAAAGAACTGCCTTTATGAATACACTTTAATATCTTACAGAATGTGTTTCATTTAATGCGTGTACAGGGGGTTATAGAAGCTAAGTAACAAAGCAAACACTGCATGACACCAAACTGGAAATGGGAAAGATTTCACTATACAGTAATTAAGTCAAAACTCATGGGTATCATTTTATATAACCCAACCCAAATGGTAAACCTCCAATACTAGAATACAGTCTACTAAGCACAAGTCCAGGGGAGACTAGTCAATGGCACACATATAAATTGCTGTGGTTGGTCCTCAAGGGAGAACAATGCGAATCAAAATGCCCTTCCCGCCAGCAGCCGTTTCCCATATGGAAAAATAGTAATTCCTCACTTTAAAAGCGCAATACACTCCTTGTTCAGGGTGCAATGCAATAGGGCTTGTACTGAACATACTTTTTGCCTATTGCTTTAATCACCAACAATCAAACAGGGACAAATTGAAGTTACTCCATGTTTGGTTCTCGTGAGGTAGTTTCTTAACTTAACTTGTGCAATTTAGTAGAAATGCTTGACAATGTAAATTTCCCCCATTAAATTGGGGTTTTCATAGTTTTCCCTGAGGGACCATGATGTTCCAAACCCACTACATGCTAGCAGTGCCACATACAATTCCTCTGTAAGAGAACCATATAGAGATTCTTTGCAAAAACCGTCATGTCCTTAAAACCACAAAATATTCATATATAAATATATACATAATTACAGTTTACTGGCACACAAACTCCATTGCGGTCAGCAGTTAGAAAACTTGCTACCAAAGCGTACTTTTAATATATACACGAAAAAGCCAGGGATTGTGTCGATGAAAAGCAGGTCTGATCGCAAACCGATTGCTCTGATTTTAAAGCAATGTAATATTTAAAAATGTTATCAAGACTTGCATCCCTTGTACAAAAGGTTTAACTCCCTGTGGATCTTTTTTCTCTGTACGCTCACATAATTGAGCTCATATATGGACACAGAGATTAAAGGAATGGTTCAGTATAAAAATAAAAACTGGGTAAATAGGCTGTGAAAAATAAAAAATGTTTCTAATATAGTTAGTTAGGCAAAAATGTAATGTAAAAAAGGCTGGTGTGACTGGATGTCTCACAGAACACTACTATCAGGCAGTAACCATTCAGTGACTTGAGGGGGGGGGCTTTTGAATCTGAGCTGAATGCTGAGGATCAACTCAGCGTTAGAGAGCTGAAAAGCAGGAAGTAGTTTTCTGTTCTGTTACGTTAGACATCCATTCACTCCAGTCTTTATACATTACATTTTTGCCTAACTATATTAGAAACATTTTTAATTTTGCACAGACTATTTATCCAGTTTTTATTTTACATTGAACTGTTCCTTTAAGTGCTATGTCATAAGAGACAGTAGGAAGGAGGTCCTACATTTAACATAAGGCGCAAAAAAGAGCACAAGATAAAGGCATTGTCCAATAGGTACAAAGACTAGATTAATGTTCTAGTGATCTAAAAGGGAAAAAAAGGAATTTTTGCAAATGTTTAGCGCTGCTCGCAATGAAAAATTAGCTGGGAAATATTACATCGCTAAGCAAAGGTTAGCGTTAACACCTGCTCTGAAGTTTCATTAAAGGAAAACTATACCCCCAAAATGAATACTTAAGCAACAGATAGTTTATATCAAATTGAATGACATATTAAAGAATCTTACCAAACTGGAATATACAGTATATTTACATAAATATTGCCCTTTTACATCTCTTGCCTTGAACCACCATTTCGTGACTCTATCTGTGCTGCCTCAGAGATCACCTGACCAGAAATACTACAACACTAACTGTAACAGGAAGAAGTGTGGAAGAAAAAGGCAGAACTCTGTCTGTTAATTGGCTCATGTGCCCCCTGAGATCTTACGATCTCAGGGGGCGGCCCTTATTTTTTAAAATGACAATTTTCTATTTATGATTACCCAATGGCACATACTACTAATAAAGTATATTATTATGATAATGGTTCATTTACATAAAGCAGGGTTTTACACATGAGCTGTTCTACTCAGTATCTTTTAATAGAGACCTATATTGTTTGGGGGGTATAGTTTTCCTTTAAATATGTTTTTGCAAAATACGCTTTATAGCCATTTGGTCGTAAAACCTGGAGAGGAAGACGTTGAGGTCTGTAATCAGTCAAAAAGGACACGAACATGGCAACGTTCTCAATGGACTTTTCGAACATTTTTTGCTCTAACGAAACATTAAATTCCCCCCATTCATTTTTTCTTGAAGAGATTGAGAGAACACTCCTTATGGAGCAATTCAGGGATGGAAATCCAGAGGTAAGGTGCAGCAAGATAGAAAGGTTTGAGACAAGAGGTGGCAGTGGACGTGGATGGTGTGAAGAGAAGGTGGCTCGGAGAGGAGCAGAGAAGACGACCAGGAACGTACAGGGAGACAAGTGAAGAAATGTAGTGAGGAGCAGAGGAATGAAGGGCTTTGAATGTTAGCAAAAGGATTTTATATGCTATCCTTTGCTTAAAGTGGACCCGTCACCCAGACACAAAAATCTGTATAATAAAAGTCCTTTTTAAATTAAACATGAAATCAAATTTCTATTTTGTATTAAAGCATTCCTAGCTGCTGTAAGCTCATTTAAAAACCTCAGCTGTCAATCAAATATTGTCTGCCCCTCCTCTATGCCATGGGCATAGAGGCGGGGCAGACAATTACTTTCACTTTCCATTCAGCACTTCCTAGATGTCACTGCTCTCCACACATTCTCCCCCGTTCTCTTCACCATTTAATTGTGTATCCAGTGCATGGGGATGGACATCAGGTCCCCATTCTGGTCCACAAACAAGATTCTGAGATGATACAAGACTTGCCTTAAAAACAGTGTCCACAAAATGGCGCCTGCCTGCTTGTTATAATTATGAATTCCCAGACTGATGGAAACAAGATTCAAATAATTTATATAGTGTAATTAAAGTTCATTTTGCTTTACTAATGTAATAAAATAGGATTTTGAATAATTTTTTTGGGTGATGGGTCCCCTTTAATAGGCAGCCAAGCTAAGGATTTTAGTTGGGGTTGGACAGGTTCCCTCTTAGGAGAGAGCAGGATGATCATGGTAGCAGAGTTTAAGTTTGATTTGAGGAAAGAAAGATTGGGTTAGTAGGAGATCGCAATAGACTAAACGGGATAGGATATGGGCATGGATTATTATTTTGACTGGGCATATCTTGGCTATATTGTGAAGGAAGAAACAACTGGTATTGGCAGTATTAATATGATTAGAGAAGGAGAGAGACTGGTCAAGATGACCCCCAAGCAGTGTGCTGAATGGTCATGCCATTAATAGTAATGGTGAAAAGAAGAGATGGGCTAGTTTTGTGTGGGAAGACCATGAGCTCACTTTTGGCCAAGCTGAACTTGAGGTGGCATTGGTTCATCTGGATGTCATCGACATACAGGTGATATTTGAGGCCAAATGAAGATATAAGGTCTCCTAACGGAGTGTGTACAAGGAAAACAACAGAGGATGAAGTACAGAACCATGACGCACCTCCACACTAAGATGAACAGGGGGAGAGGATTTGTTAGCAAGAGTAACAGGGAAAGAGCAGTCAGAAAGCTAGGAAGAGAACCAGAATGCAGCTCAATGCCAGATACCAAGTGAATGGAGAATTTGCATTAGAATAGAATGGTCGACAATATCAAAAGCAGAAGATAAATCCAGGAGAATGAGAATAGAGTAAATTCAGCACCCAATTTTGTCCTTAGCAGTCTGGAGATTATTTCCAACTCTACATAAGGCAGTCTCAGTGGAGAGTGCAGGTAAAAAGCCAGACTGCATAGGGTCAAGCAGATTATTGGTGTAGAGAAAGTTGGTAATACTGAAAAAGACAAAAATACAAGACGTTCCAGAAGTTTAGAGGTAGTGGTAAGAAAGAGAGGGAGGTAATTAGACATACAGGGTGGGTCCAGTGCAGTCTTTTTCAGAAAGGGCTTGACATAGGCCTGTTTACACAATGAGGGGAAAGTACCAGAAGTCAACAAGGAATTGAATATATGAGCAAGTACGAGAGTAAGGACAGGGGCGCACTGTTTAAGTATAGGTGATGGCATAGGATAAAGTGAGAAAGTTGTTGATGGAGAGAACAGGAGAAGTTTTGAGATTTGATACTAAGTTATAAGATCAAAATTGTTGAAAAGGGAAAGTTAGGGTCGCTGGCACTCTTGTTGTTGAGCTGAAAGCCTTCCTAGAAGTATAAAAACAAATTATTGTAGAGCTACTGAGAAAGTTTACATCAATTTTTTGGGTTAAGATCCCCTTAAATTGTGGCCATACACTGACCAATCCTGCAAGCTATCCAACAGAATACATAGTACTATTAATGACACACATGCATGGCTGCCTTCCATTGTTTGATTGTTCTGCATTGGGAATGTAGGAAGTAAAAAGGTATGTACCGGATGATATGGTGGATTAACAGATGAAATTTTCGAACAGGACCATACAGGAAAGTGTATCAAAACCTACCCATGATATTCCTAGATGGTCAGGCAGTAAAGTGAAAATCTTGGCGTTAGGGCCACTACCAAAGGGATACAGCTGTCCAGGGCCCCAAGAGAAGCAAAAGTGTAATTTAGGTCACTAAGGGTACAAAGCTTTTTGAGGGAGTGAGCATGATTTCAACATAATGGGGCATGACTGGCGTGTGATCTAGTGTGCACAAGCCATTTGTCTTTAATTGGGGCTCAATTCTACATGTTGGCAGGGCCCTTCACTCAGAGGACCAGGTGACAATGGGGTTTAGGACCTGCTAACTTAGTACAGCAGGTCCTGTGAAGGACAAAGGCCGCTGTGAAGTATAAGGCATTTCGTCTTCACTACTCGTGTATGCTGCGGGACCTCGGCGTTCCCTCCATGTGCGTCTGTAAGGGCGCTGTCCTGAGGCAGAGCATCAGGACAGCGCCCTTACAGACGCACATGGAGGGAACGCCGAGGTCCCGCAGCATACACGAGTAGTGAAGACGAAATGCCTTATACTTCACAGCGGCCTTTTTTAGAAGAACGCACAGGGGGAGAAGACGTGGAAAGACCACGATCAAAGAACAATCCCAGAATTCCAATACCGAGGGACATGTACCCGCAGAGGAACAGACGGCTACCGAGGTAACTGACTTAGTAATTAATTTATCCACCTATGAGTTATCACCTTCGGAACTTTCCCTTCTTAATAAAGGACTTGGATTTGTACCATCTTATAATGTACACATGGAAGATTGTGAAATTGACTTTCTAAAATTCACTCGTAAACTTAAGTTAAAAATGTGTTATACTGATTGCATTATGCCTGAAGCTAAGAGTGTGTTTAAGAAAAAAAGTACCTATATACCTGATTTAACAAATGATTCTGTTGAAACTTTTGAGCATGTAGTACTTACTGAAATGAGAAAGATATGGGCTACTAATAAACAGAAGAGTGTAAATAATCTTAACCATACTGAACAGAAAGCTCTACGTGAGTTACAACAGAATAATGGGGTTATTATTCGGAAAGCAGATAAGGGGGGGAGTATTGTGGTGCTTGATAAGGATCAGTATAATCAAGAGGCAATTAGACAACTAGATACCCCAGGGCATTATGCAAAAATTGGATATGACCCCACCAACATGATAAAAAAACAAATTGATTTGATGGTGGAAGACGCAAACCTTAATTCTGTTATTAATTCCACAGAAAAAGATTTTCTAATCACAAACAGTCCTAGGGTTCCTGTACTATACCTATTACCTAAAGTGCACAAAACACTTTATAATCCACCAGGGAGACCCATAGTCTCCGGTATTGGGTCGGTACTGGAACCACTATCATTGTTTGTTGATCATTTCTTACAGGATGAAGTGAAAAAAATTGATGTGTGTTTGAGGGATACTACTGACCTCCTCTGTAGATTAAATCAACTTGAGGCCCTTCCATCGGGGGTAATCCTCTGCGGAATAGATATACAGAGCCTTTACACTTCGATTCCCCACAGAGAAGGCATGTCATATGTAGAGGAAATCTTGTTGGAAACAAATCTGCATAGTGCAAAAGTATATTTTATATTGGATTGCCTTAACATGGTTTTGACAAAAAACTACTTTGCCTTTGAGGATGCCTTTTATTGGCAAACACAAGGCACCTCGATGGGTGCTGCAGTTGCGCCATCCTATGCAAACATTTTTGTAAACTGCTTAGAAAAAAAGTTGTTTTTGGAAAAAGAACCTTATTGCAGATATATTTTGAAATATTTTCGTTTTGTGGATGATATCCTACTTATTTGGACGGGCTCTAAGGCAGACCTTTTAAGTATGATACAAGAGGCTAATTTGAGTCACAATACCATAAAATTTACCCATGAGTGCTCAGAAGTTGAACTCAACTTTTTGGATGTTACAATAACTATTAATAATGGTGTGATTCAAACTAGCCTCTATAGAAAATCAGTTGATAAAAACAATTTGTTACATGTTAAAAGCTTTCATAACCCCAAAGTGAAAAGAGCAATACCAAAGGGTCAATTTATGAGGGCAAAAAGGATTTCTTCAAATATAGAGGGATATGTGGAAGCCTCGAATACCTTGACTGGCCGCTTCCTGGAGAAGGGATATAGACCAGAATGTATAGAAAAGGCCATTAAGGAGGTTGAACCTATGTCAAGGGACAGCTTATTGACTACAAAACAAAATAATAAAGTTGAACAGAGAATAACATTCGTGTCCACATATAGTCAAAATAGTGACAGGCTTGAAAAGGTGATTAGAAAATATTGGCCATTAATACAATCAGACCGACAATATGGTCGGCTGTTTGTAGATTTGCCTCTTTTTTGCTACAAACGTGGTCGTACCCTTAAAGATCTATTATGTCCCTCAGACACCAGACCCAAAAAGACCAAATTTCATGGTAAACCAAGATTTGGTACATACCCATGTCTAGGATGTAATTGTTGCTCTTCAATAATTAAGGGCAACAAGATTAATCATCCGACAAAGGGACATGAAATTAATATAAAATGTCACATCACATGTAATTCTACATTTGTAGTGTACTTGCTAAAATGCCCGTGTGGCATGGGGTATGTCGGTCAAACGAAAAGAGAAGTAAAAAAGAGGATTCAGGAACATAGAGGTTATATTAGGAACTTTAAAACAGGTACACAAACAGACACGCAGGTGTCTAGACATTTTTTTGAATGCAGTCATAACCCAATGCAACTTAGATGGTGTGTACTAGAGGAGATTGGGATGGATATCAGAGGTGGAGACAGACAGAAGAAATTACTTCAAGCTGAAGGGAAGTGGATTAGAAGGCTGAATACATTAACCCCTAATGGGCTAAATGACAGTTGGAGTTTGAAACCATTTTTATAATTTTTTCATACCTTTCTTTCTTCTTTGAATTTGCAGGCCCTGAATTTTCATCAGCATAGATGAGTAAAGCTATGTGGTAAGAGTTAACTACTAGTGCAAATATATGTCAGCAGATTAAATGTAACGTTTTGATCCATAGTAAGTTAGTGACATTTGAATACTATGTTGCAGTACATTTTAGATACAATGTAATTTGAAAGCAAAGTATCAGTTTACTAGTAATCACTAGACAAAAAATGAAAGCATCCTGTCAAGATTTGGTGTTTTAAAATATTTTAATTGTATGTGGCATATTTTTAAATAGACTTTAATATTTGTATATGTTGTTTTACAGCACTTTTCGAATACTGAAAAATATTAAGCACTATGTTATGGACAATACGGATTTTTCAGTCACTTGATGTCAAATATGGTTTCATTAGTTAAATGTCGCCTTTTAGTTTTGTACTAATTTATGACACGCCTGTGGGCTAATTAATCACTTTTTGGGAGGGCTTATATAAGCCTGATTTGTTCTGTATTAGTTACACTTGATAAAGGATCAACATGGATCCGAAACATGTCGTGTAAAGCCTGAATAAACACATCACAGCATAAATTGCTATCTATGAGTGCTCTCCTCATTCTTGGAAATTTTGAGATACATAGTAACATAGTTACATAGTAAAGTAAGGTTGAAAAAAACACATGTCCATCGAGTTCAACCTTTTTTTTTCTTCTTTTTATTAACTACCTATCTGCCAGTTGATCCAGAGGAAGGCAAAAAACCCATCTGAAGCCTCTCCAATTTGCCTAAGAGGGGGAAAAATTCCTTCCTGACTCCAAAATGGCAATCGGACTAGTCCCTGGATCAACTTGTACTGTGAGCTTTCTCCCATAACCCTGTATTCCGTCACTTGCTAAACACCAGCCAACCCCTTCTTAAATCTAATGCATCAGCCTGTACAACTGATTCAGGGAGAGAATTCCACATCTTCACAGCTCTCACTGTAAAAAACCCCTTCCGAATATTAAGGCGGAACCTCTTTTCTTCTAATTGGAATGGGTGACCTCGTGTCAGCTGGAAAGACCTACTGGTAAATAAAGCATTAGAGAGATTATTATATGATCCCCTTATATATTTATACATAGTTATCATATCACCCCTTAAGCACCTCTTCTCCAATGTGAACATCCACAATTTGGCCAGTCTTTCCTCATAGCTAAGATTTTCAATACCTTTTATCAGCTTAGTTGCCCTTCTCTGTACCCTCTCTAATACAATAATGTCCTGTTCGAGTGATGGAGACCAAAACTGTACGGCATATTCTAGATGGGGCCTTACAAGTGCTCTATACAGTGGAAGAATGACCCCCTCCTCCCGTGACTCTATGCCCCTTTTAATACAGCTCAAGACCTTATTTGCCCTTGATGCTGCTGACTGGCATTGCTTGCTACAGCCAAGTTTATCATCTACAAGGACTCCAAGGTCCTTTTCCATAATGGATTTGCCTAGTGCAGTCCCATTAAGGGTATAAGAGGCTTGGATATTTTTACATCCCAGATGCATGACTTTACATTTATCAACATTGAATCTCATTTGCCACTTAGCTGCCCAGAGTGCCAGTTTGTCAAGATCCTGCTGCAAGGATGCCACATCCTGGATGGAATTAATTGGGCTGGATAATTTTGTGTCATCTGCAAACACTAATACATTACTTACAACACCCTCCCCTAAGTCATTAATGAACAAGTTAAATAAAAGTGGACCCAATACTGAGCCCTGGGGGACCCCACTAAGAACTTACTCCAAGTAGAGAATGTCCCATTAACAACCACCCTCTGTACCCGATCCTGTAGCCAGTTTCCTATCCATGTGCAAACGACTTCATTAAGCCCAACAGACCTTAGTTTAGAAAGCAGTAGTAGTGTGACTCTTGACGATGGTCCAGCTGGACATGTATGGGCAGTAGTTATCAGCAAAATTGTGTCAGGTTTATCAAGGAAAATTATGCCCATAGACTCTAAAGGGTGAAAAAAATTGTAGAGTGTCAGAAATTTGTTTCACAATTTGTCGCGCGTCAAAAAAAATTGTCGTCTATAGACCAATTCATTTCTGATAATTTTTGCCATTTCGCAAATTTTTGGTGACAAGGATGAGATTCGCCCATCACTAATGGCCAGCTTTAGGAAATCATGTTCTAACATCAGCATATACTGCCTTACTACTTAAATTTTTTCTCATATTTATACTGAATACCTACTTGCCAAGGGCATACTATTCACCAGGGGCTAGAACCCATGGGCCAGTTTTACTAAAGGGCAAAGTGGCTGTCGCTAGCAAAAATTCGTCAGAAATCCAATCCGCAGGGACATCGGAAATTTACTAACAGATGTAGAGGTCAATTCACGAAAGAGAGTGTCGCTAGCGCAGTTTTGCGCCCTTTCGCTGAGGCAACCGATCGTTACTCTGCATATTCACTAAAGTGCAAATTTTCCATTACGTTACGTTACCCCTTTCTCCAGAGTTTCCTTCGCTAGCTTAGACCTGGCGAACTGATAAGATGAAGCTACATCCTCCTCAATGTTATGTCAGTGACATAAGTGTATTAACGAAGTTTTGCTAAGCAGAAATCAACATTAGTGAAAGTTCGCAATGAAATGCTTGCACTGACAAATTTACTTTGTCAGCGTTCGGCTGCCGAGATGCAACTTCGTATTTTAGAGAATTTGCATAGTGGTAGTGAATTTTCCCCTGGCAAAGTGGCACGAAGTGTGGCAGAGCCTTCACAGAAGAAAATGTGCCCTTTAGTGAATTTGCCCCCATAAGTGGGGCCCCAAAGAATGTCAGTTCTGTGGGTTCCATATAGCTATGCAATAAGGAAGCTGGTGACCACTTTGAAAATACAATTTTGCACTGGGTGCAATGGACATTTTCATTATATCGACCCTACATTTATTCTTGGCATGATAAAGAAGACAAGGTGCCAACGCCATGGTTATCACACATAATACTGTGATTTACTTGGTCGTTTCAGCTTTAAGATCACACTGCACAAAATACTCTTGAAAAGAAACTTGTTTTTTAAAATGCAAAGATGATGTTCACAAATCAGCAGTTACTGTCTGAAAGGTTTAATACATTAATATTGATTAGCTAATGAAGAAACGGCGGCTGGAACCGCTAAGTCCCTCTTCACATGGCCAAGGCTGAGGTTAACCACTACAAAGTAATTAGAAGAATATTGAAACAATAAAATTTAAAGCTGCACGTGATCTGATTTTAAGTGCATAAGATGAAGGGGATGCTGATGGATTAAGACAAAATCACAGTAAGCTTTCTTCTGTGCATAAAGCTTTCAAGTATATTGACAGGTTCTTCGTCCCTTGAGAGATCGTACTTGATGGAAGAAAAAAATAATCAATATTCCCACATCTTCTCATTCAACAAGCTGACAGTAAAAGGAAAGTATGTAAACAAAGCAACCTATGGATAAAGATAGTTCAGAATGAAGTGAAACGAAATTCAATCGTGCACCTCAAACACACAACATGTAGAAGGACTTAACATGGCAATAAAGAGATATCTGTCATTTTTCTGACCCAGATAAAGGGATATAAAATCAATGATGCTAACTTTGAACTTTTGTTGAGACTAACAATTCCACACATGAATATATTTTAATAAATCACTGATTTATTGACTGATTTGAGGCTTGCTTTGTTCCCAGACAAGACAGACTCCACGCCAACAAAAATCAATTCTTCTGCTGATATCAGCCAATGGCAAGCTAGTCTTACTTCCAACCATAAATTCACAAAAATGAACTTACCTATAAATAACAGAGAGCAGGGATCTTAAATGATTGCTCATGTCGTACAAATAATTATCTTTTAAAATAATATCTAAGCAGTATGGTGC
The DNA here is from genome assembly GCF_017654675.1 of Xenopus laevis. Lineage (NCBI taxonomy): Eukaryota > Metazoa > Chordata > Amphibia > Anura > Pipidae > Xenopus > Xenopus laevis. The sequence continues at coordinate 204,013,190 of NC_054371.1, forward strand.
TGTAATGTATCGGCAAGGATTTAGAAGAGGCGTAGTCAAAAACAGGCGAAGGGTTCAAGGCAGGCGGCAGGAATGCGTGATCAAAAAGTCAGGCAGGAGTCAAAAACCAGATAATCAAATATTAAAGATGCTTAAGCAGGAACAGTAAACTGAAGCCTAGCTTGGGCACTAACAAAATGGTGGACTTGGCTTTTAAGCAGGAATTTGCGCCAAGATTCTAATTCGGTGCTCAATAGTGACATCATGACGCTCTGTGTCATGACGTCCGAGTCAGAACGCCCAGCATCCAACGACAGCGTCAGAAGATACTAAGCAGGAAGTGCACGCCTGCGCACAGAAGCAGACAAGGCGCGTAGGGAGGTAAGTGAGGAATTAGATCTCCTGGCCTGTCTTACAGTACCCTCCCCTTCATGAGTACCCTCCGGGGACTCCCATAACTTTTGAGGGAACCTTCTATAAAAAGTTCTAACCAAACGAGAAGCATGGGTATCAGAGGCTTTTACCCATGACCTCTCTTCAGGCCGAATCCCTTCCAGTGTACCAGGTACTGAACATTACCTCTAGACTTTCTAGAGTACAAAATTTCATGCACTTCAAATTCTTGGTGGTCTTCGAGGACAATGGGAGCAGGAGGAAGTTGAACATCAGAGAAGACATTCCTAACAAAAAGCTTGACCAGGGAAATGTGGAAGGAATTCGAAATGTTCATATTAGAAGGAAGATCTAATCTAACAGATACAGGGTTAATGATTTCTGTAATTTTGAAGGGACCGATGTAGAGAGGTCCAAGCTTATGGGATGGCAAGCAGAGAAACATATTGAGTGGACAGCCAGACAAAATCTCCGAGTTGATAGGAAGGGCCAGAACGACGATACTTGTCGGCAGCAGCTTTCTGATGAGAAGAGTCTTTAAGAAGAGACTGATGAGTCTGGGACCAGATGGACTTGAAGTCACGAACAAGTGCATCCGCTGCAGGTATTTCAGTCTTGAAAACATTAGGCAGAAGAGCAGAAGGGTTATAGTCAAAGACAGAGAAAAATGGAGAACAACCTAGCGAATCATTTTGTAAATTATTATGAGCAAATTCAGCCCAAGGGAGAAGCTCAACCCAATTATCCTGGTTTTGGAAAATAAAACATTGAAGGAACTGTTGCAAGCTCTGATTGGTCCTCTCGGTCTGCCCATTGCTTTGGGGAAGATAAGCCTAAAACGGTGATGAGGATTGAGCATTTTAGCCGAGGAAATGTACTCAAGGTTCTTGTGGTCAGTTAAGATGGTAATTGGTTCTAACAAATTACGCCATTCCTCAAGGGCAAGTTTAACAGCCAAATGTTCTCGTTTGCCCACATCAGTTTCTTTCGGTTGGAGAGAGTTTATGCGAAAAATAGGCAGATGGATGGAGGTTCCCTTGGAACTCCGCCCATTGAGACAAAATGGCACCAACCCCCCACCTCGGAAGCATCGACCTCGAGAGCAAATGGCCGTGTAATGGGGGGCCACGATAAGAGAAATTCTTAATGAATTTACGATAAAAATTAGCAAATCCCAAGAAGCATTGTATGGCCTTCAGACTCATAGGAACTGGCCAGTCTAGTACAGCAGAGACTTTAGCAGGATCCATCTTGAATCCACAAGAAGAAAATAATGTAGCCCAAAAATGAAATTGATGTCTTGTGAAATTCACATTTCTCTAGTTTAGCATAAAGACAATTCTCCCTTAGCTTGAGAAGTACTTACTTTACTTGGGATATATGATCAGAAAGAGAGGCAGAGAAAACCAAAATGTCATCCAAATATACAACAATACAAGACTGCAGAAACTTGCGAAGAACATCATTAATGAAGTCTTGAAAAACTGCGGGGGCGTTGCATAAGCCAAGTGGCATGACCAAATATTCATAATGGCCATCCTGAGTATCTTCCATTCACCCCCCCCCCAGCAGATACAAATAAGGTTATAAGCACCCCGCAAATCTAATTTGGTAAAGACCTTGGCTCCCCTCAGTCTGTCTAACAATTCAGGGATTAATGGTAGAGGATAATGATTATATATAGTTATCTTATTCAAGGCATGATAATCGATGATCTCAGAGAGCCGTCTTTCTTTTGAACAAAAAAAGAAACCAGCTCCGGCTGGAGACGTTGATTTTTTTATGAAGCCTTTAGAGAGATTCTGCACAATATATTTTTTCATGGCCTGGGTCTCAGGCATGGACAAGGGATAAGTTCTTCTTCTAGAAGGGATAGAGCCGAGAATTAGGTCAATGGGACAGTCGTAAGGACAGTGTGGAGAATTTATTTTCTCAAAAACATCAACAAAGTCCTTCTAAACTTCAGTAAGGAGAGACTTGGAGACTGGGAGCACAGATGAAGCAGACACAGTAATGATAGCAGAATGAATACAATTAAAACGACAGTACGGACTCCAGGCCGAGAGTTCCCCAGTGGACCAGTCAATAGATGGGTTATGTAGCTGGAGCCAGGGAAAGCCCAGAATTAGGGGGGGGGTCTCGGGGCATTAAATAACAGAAAGGAGATCTCTTCTTCATGGAGACAGCCAATTTGAGTAAGGGCCGGTGAAGAAGCAGTGGTAAGGACACCTGGAGAGATCAGTCTGCCACCCACAGAGTGGGCCGAAAGAGGAGTTTTGAGAGGCAGAACACAAACCGCAGGTTCTGGCAAAAGATTGGTCAATGAAATTTCTTCCGCTCCGGAGTCAACTAAAGCTTGAGAGGAAAACGTGCCAGATGAGGTAGAGAGGGAAGCAGGGAGAAACATTCGAGAGCGGAAGGTGGCTGGGAGTACAGAAATCTTGCCTATGGGAGACCCCCCCCCCTTACACCTAGGCTGGAGCGTTTCCCTGATTCTGAGGTCTAGTAGGACACATTCTGATAAGGTGTCCAGCGAGGCGGCAGTACAGAGACCAGACGTATTCCTACGGGTTCTCGCTTCAGGCGTGTGGCTCCAATCTGAATTGGTTCATCTTGGACCAGCAGAGGAGAAGTAATAGGAGAGGAGAATTCAGAGCTAAGAAACATCGAAGGTTTGCGGGTTTGAAGCTTGAGTGAGGATTTCTCCCTCATTCGGGAATCAATGTTAACGATGAAGACAACAAATTCATCGAAAGAAGTAGGTAGATCCCGGGTTACGAGCTCATCCTTAAAGGGATACTGTCATGGGGAAAAACAAAATTTCAAAATGAATCAATTAATAGTGCTGCTCCAGCAGAATTCTGCACTGAAATCCATTTCTCAAAAGAGCAGAAGAACAGATTTTTTTAATATTCAATTTTAAAATCTGACATGGGGCTAGGCATTTTGTCAATTTCCCAGCTGCCCCCAGTCATGCGACTTGTGCCTGCACTTTAGGAGAGAAATGCTTTCTGGCGGGCTGCTGTTTTTCTCAGTGAGACATGGGTTTTTACTATGGAGTGCTGTTCTTAGATCTACCAGGCAGCTGTTATCTTGTGTTAGGGAGCTGCTATCTGGTTACCTTCCCATTGTTCTTTTGTTTGGCTGCTGGGGGGGGAAAGGGAGGGGGTGATATCACTCAAACTTGCAGTACAGCAGTAAAGAGTGATTGAAGTTTATCAGAGCACAAGTCACATGACTTGGGGCAGCTGGGAAATTGATAATATGTCTAGCCCCATGTCAAAATTGAATATAAAAAAATCTGTTTGCTCTTGTTGTTCCAAGATACTTAGCTAGAGTCCGCAAATTCATGGCATATTCGGAGGCAGTATTGGATCCGTGATAGATTTCCATGAGCTGATCAGAGGCATTAAATTTTCGACATGGGACATCATAGACTTGCCAAAAGGTGGAGAGGAAAGCAGTGGAGTCGTGTACCAGAGGATCATCTCTATCCAACAATGATGAAGCCCAAGCAAGGGCCTTCCCCTGAAGAAGAGCAATAATATAAGCAACCTTAGATTTCTCTGTCGCAAATTGCTCAGGAGTTGTTTCAAACTGGACTTTGCATTACGTTATGAATCCTCGACACGAATCCAGATGACCCCCAAAATGAAGAGATACAGGAATCTTGGAGGATTTTGGAGGTGCAGACTGTGAAAAATGAGCCGAAGCGGATGGGGAGCCACCAGGACCCCGAAATTAGAAGGGCCTCCAAGCGAGAGGTGATGTGCTGTAAGGCCTGAGCGAGCTGAGCCTGTTGAGCCTCTTGACTGTCCAGATGCTTCATCATAACATCAAAATATCCCCCCATGGTCGAGGAAGCCTGGGAAGGTTCCATCTTGGCCCAAGCTAAATGTAACTTTCTCATTGTCTGAACCTTGCGCGGTGAGGGGTAAACTGAAGCCTAACTTGAGCACTTAAAAAATGGTGGACTGGGCTTTTAAGCAGAAATTGGCGCCAAGATTCAAATTCAGAGCTCAATCGTGACATCATGAGGCTCGGCGTCAGAACACCCAGTGTCAAACGCCAGCATCAGAAGATACTAAGCAGGAAGTGTGCGCTTGTGCACAGAAGCAGATACCGAGGCGCACCAGGAGGTAAGCAAGGAGTTGGATCTCCTGGCATGTCTTACAGGTGCTTATTTAACACAGGTTAAGATAAAAGAACTATCTTGGGAACAGTATCCAAAAAATTCATTTTAGCTTGAGCCATCTCTACACCTGGAATTACAACTTTAAAAAAAAAAAAAAGGTTTCCAGCATAACACTAAAACACTGAACCTGAACTACTTGGCATTGCACTGTAATACTCTAGTGTCCAAGTCACAATTTATTTTTGTTACACAAACAATATTATGCTTCTCAATACAATAAAAAGTACTTTACTCATACAAATGTAAGTACCACGACTAATGTTGGGTAGAATAACACCCCTATCCATCTATTAAAAGGAAAACTTGAGGGTTTTTTTTTTTACAAGCTTTACTTGCCTCTCCACCCTCCTCCCTCCATATACTACTCATATGCATCCTCCATTCCTATACTACATGTAGGCACTCTCCTCCTTCCCTATACTAAACATAGGCACCCTTCTCCTTCCCTTTACTACACATAGGCACCCTCCTTCTTCCCTTTACTACAAGTAGGCACCCTCGTCCTTCCCTTTACTACATGTAGGCATCCTACTCCATCCCTATATTACACATAGGCACCCGCTTTACTACACATATACACCCTCCTCCTTCCCTATACTAAACTTATGCATCCTTCCCTTATACTACATGTAGGCAACCTCCTCCCTCCCTATACTCCACACATGTAGGCATCCTACTCCTTCAATTTACTATACATAGGCATCCTCTACCTTCCCTATATTACACTTAGGCAGCCTCCTCCTTCCCAATACTATGTGTAGGCATCCTCCTACTTCCCTATACTACACTAAGGCAGCCTCCTCCTTCCTTATACTATGTGTAGGCATTCTACTACTTCCCTTTACTACACATAGGAACCCTGCTCCTTCACTTTACTACATGTAGGCACCCTCCTCCTTCCCTTTACTACATGTAGGCACCCTCCTTCTTCCTTTTACCATATGTAGGCACCCTCCTCCTTCCCTTCAATACAAGTAGCAACTCTCCTCCTTTCCTTTACTACATGCAGCCATTCTCCTCTTTTCTTTTACCATGTTTTTTGTTATGTAAATGAGTCCATACAATATCCAGGTTACAATTAAATAGAAGCTCTGCTGTACTGCAGACTAAAGCTGGTCATACATGGACAGATTTTAGCTGCCAACTCTGTGCGTAGGGGACTTATCTGTCAGATATCGAGCTGGTTTAAAAATTCCATTAATTAATGCAGTCCCCGCAAACGGCCTGCATTTTTCTTTCATTATGATCTGGCCTGTATGGCAACCTTGACATCTATGACTAAGTGCCGGAGGGTACGAAACGTGTAAGGTGGGCCATGTGGGGTCAGTATGTACCAATTTAATGTGAATATTAATAAATAACTGTTTTTACTCTAAATAAGCCTTGGGACATTTATCTTTTGATATATATATATATATATATATATATATATATAGATATATATATATATATATATATAGATATATATATATATATAGAGATATATATATATATATATATATATATATATATATATATATATATATATATATATATATATATATATATATATATAACAACCAAGGGGTCGGTGCACACAGAACACAAAATGGATGCCTAGGTGCTGGAGCAATTAAACATAGTATGGAGGTAACAAGAAGAGCCCGCACACACAGGACTTGAGTGAAGAAAAAAAATTTCGTTTATTCAACGTTTCGGCCCAGTCACATGAGCCGTCTTCAGATATATAGATATATTATTTTTTTTAATTTTTTTTTTTTTAAACCTTGCATGTCAACCAAGTGCCAACTAAGTGCATGGCAACTTTACGTTTTCTTGATGTTTCTAACTTGAAGTGTCGTGAAGGCAGGAAATTGCAGGCTTCTATAAAAATATAAACAGCCATGCATATAAAACAAAAATGTACTCTTCTAGTAGCATGTGCCACTGGATAATTCCAAAGAGAAAAACTGCCATTTTAGGTACTAAACACAGTCTCCTGGCTCTTACAATTCAATCGTACACGCTCACACAAAAACCATTGGCACACATACATATGCTAGGTTACATCAGCTAATAAACAGACAAAGCTCTGCCCTTTCCTCCCCCATTTCTTCCTGTTACAATTAGCATCAGATTTTTTTTGTCATGTGTTCACAGAGAATATCACGAAATGTGGCTCAAAATAAAAGATGTAAAAGGGCAATGTTTACTGATAATTATGTTCCAATCTGTTAAGATTTTTCATAGGTCAATTATGATATAAGTTGTCTGTTGGCTAAAGGTTCTGAAGGTATAGATCTTAAAAAACTCATGGACCTTTAAGTGGATAATATAATTATAATGTTCAAATTAATTTTAAAAGGAAATAATGAATGCTGCCAATATAAATATCGTGGCAAGAGCTACAGATTGGTACCCATATTCATTTTATCAACGTTTTAGCCTGGGGAACACTTTAATGTCAATTGTCAAACAATAATTTCCATACTTGCGTTACTTGTATACATAAAATATACCAGACAAATATACATGCAGATTGTGACGCAAAAGGTAAAGAGGTCCCTGTTCGTTGGAGCTAACAATCTACAAAGAGAAGGGAGTATGAGACAGGTCAAATAAGTGAATTATTGTACCAGGTTACACAACACTGAGCCAAGCCTGACAAACTGAAAAAGAAGATGCCAAAGACATAAATGAATATGTTCATGGAGCATTTATTTCGCAAGCAGAATCTGTGCTTTCCATAAGCAACATTTTCCTCGGAGCAAAATAAACAGTGACGGCCGCTTTAGATGAGTTCCACGGGGAATGTGGGATACATTCGCTGTACCATTTAGAGCCTTGCTTGCTTGATTTAACAATTCTTGCTTACTTATATCGTCTTTAATGTCTGTCGCAACTGGAAAGTTTATGGGATTTAAGTGCAAAGTTCCTCCCCCAAATCAAATTCAAGAAACATTTGGAGGTTTTCATATATTTCCTGCAGTCGTTTCCAAGCTTCCCTTTAATTTATATAAAATGATACCATTTCCTAGCTTAAAAGTTACCCTTAGAGACAAAGATTCAGCAACACAAATTAGACTTTCCTAAATCTGCAATAGCCATTTAGCAGAATCACATGGGAGCCTGTGGCAATGAACTCCGCCAGTCCTGCAGTCATTCTGCAAGAATATCCACGTGTAACAAAGCTCGTTTAGAAGCTTACACTCTTGTCTACGTGTAGCAGGTCCCTGCAGAGTGTCAGGACAACAAAGTGCCTTTAAAAGGGTGGTTCACCTTTAAATTAACTTTTAGTATGTTATAAGCAACTTTTCAATTGGCCTTCATTATTTCTTTTTTATATATTTTTTTAACTATATGCCTTTTTATTTTGACTCTTTCCAGCTTTCAAATTTATCAAATGTATTTGTATTACTACTTTTTATTACTCACCTTTCTATCCAGGTATCTACTATTGATATTCCAGTCCCCCAGTCAAATCAATGCATGGTTGCTCGGGTAATTTGGACCCTAGCACGCAGATTGCTGAAATCTAAAATAGAATGCAAAAGGAAGCGCACACATGGGGGGTTATTTACTGAATTTGGAATGCAAAAATTTAAATTTTTTTTTTTATTATTATAAAATCGGACTTTTAAAAAAATAATGATTTTTTTGGAATTTATGGAAAAGTCAGAATCTGAAAATCCGGCATCCCAGACCTGTCAAGGTTGCATATAAGTCAATGGGAGAAGTCCCAATGATTTTTTTTATTTGCGCTGGGTTTTTGGCAATACTTCTGAGTTTTCGGGTGAAAAATCCAGAAAAATGGTGAAAATAGGTTGAAAAATCTGAAAAAAACCCCTGAAAATCTGATTTTCTGATCTTCTCGCAAACAGAATTTTCAGGAAAGTGTATTAAAATTAATGGTCTCTGAACATCACTCTACATCATACTAAAAGTTAATTTAAAGGTGAACAACTGCTTTAAAAAAAAGAATGGCTTTTATTTAAGAACAATGTATAAAACCTATATATACACACACACAATAGCCTTCATCAGCAGTATACAGCACAAATTATATCAGATTCACCGAACACATTTTATGGTTTTGTAGCAGTGTACACAAACTAAGGGGCCTATTTACCAACACTCAAATTTCTATATTTTACAATAACATTTTTTCTCTAAAAAAAAGTTTTTTAAATTGTTTCATTTCTCTAAAACGCAAGACTTTATTTCTCTAAAATTCATGATTTAATAAGTGTGAAAGCAGTCAAAATCTTTTAGGAGTCAATGGGAGCTGCAATGTTCCTATTGGACCTTTTTTATTTATTTATTTTTTCATCATTCAGAGTTTTTTGTTTTTTTCATTCATGCTTTTTATATTCAGAACTTTTAATAAATGACAAGGCATTCACAATTTTAAAGAAATAGAGTTTAATCCTAGTTATCTTAAAAAAAAACTAACTCAAAAACCACTAAAATGAGAATGTTGATAAATAGGCCTCCCATAAGCTTTCCTCTTCCGGCTTCTTCTTTCTTCTAGCGGCTGTGCATTAGAGTAAAAAGCCGAACTTCAAATAAAAAGTAATTTTTTTCTTTCTACTGTGCATGCGTCTCCCCCGGGAAATTAGTAGAAAGAAGAAGCAGTGTCAGGGGGCCTATTGGCTCCTAGCGGGAGTAGTCAGGACTAAGGAGGAAGCTTTAGGGGTTCAAGTCCAAGTTTGCATTACAAATAGGAGTCCAGGCAAAAGTCCAAAATGCAGGCAGAATAATATCAAGGTCATGGTTCAGGCAGAGTCAAAATCAGAAATCAGTTCAGTAAGAATTATAAAGCACCCAGGAATATTACATTCGGGCATTGAACGTGTGACCTGGAATGTTTTTTATTTCAAATTTCGTGTCAGGCACATGACATCATCACGCCAACGTCAGTGTGCCGGCGCCGCCGCTACCCACGTGGTAGCTATGGGCGCCCCCATTTTGGATGCGCCGTCGACAAGGAGGGACGTGCCGGCCGGCGCTCCCGACAAGCCGGAAGAGAAGCATTCCGTGGTGCTCACTAAAATAACCCCAGGCCAGTGCAGTTTTCTGCTGATAGGAGCACCGGTCCAGGGTTTCAGGTAAGTCAATACATTCACTTGGGGTGCCTAACACCCCCAAGTGCTAAATGACTTTCCTTCTCCTTTAAGGTAGCCATACAAATGCCAATAAAAACTTAGTTTTAGGTCTGGAGGCTTGGTTCCTCCAGACCCAGTTGGCAGCTTATTGTGTGGTGTATGGAGCACCTTCTGACCATTACCTGGCCAAAAATCAGCCAGATATTAATTACAAGATACTGTACCTTCTGACAAGTAGAGCATCAGCACTTTGATGTGGTCCTCATTCAGCAAGCCCCTGTAGGCTCCAGAGCAGACAAATGGATCAGCCCAATTGGGCCCTGTGTACAGGTGGTCAAATCAGGCCCAGATTTATTTGTTTGTTGACCTTGCCAAAAGATCTAACCAGACAGTGCTTGGTCATCTTTACAATAGAGATGTACAGCTCCCATTTTAGTATACTCCTTGGAGCAATAAGTATAAAGAAATTGGTAAGTTTAAAATAAAAACCTGGGAAAATGTTTAAAACAAACCTCATTTAAAGCATTTACGTAATGGAAAAAAACAAGAAAATAGAAGCCTGAATCAAGCTGCTTTCTTCTTTGTGCCTCCAAACATTAAATAGCAGGCATAATATTTGTATGGCAAGGACTCTTTGTTCTACTTAATGTCAGTAAAAGGAGACAATCCAAATGAAAATTAATTCAATACTGAAGGGATGAGTCGGACAATCACAAGATGTAAAAATATACAGTGCCTAGCAAACACATTCAGTCCTATGACTTATTTCACAGAATCGGTGCTAATTTTTAAGTAACAGTAAACTTAGTGTGTGTGTGTGTGTGTGTGTGTGTGTGTGTGTGTGTGTGTGTGCTAATTTTTAAGTAACAGTAAACTTAGTGTGTGTGTGTGTGTGTGTGTGTGTGTGTGTGTGTGTGTGTGTGTGTGTGTGTGTGTGTGTGTGTGTGTGTGTGTGTGTGTGTGTGTGTGTGTGTGTGTGTGTGTGTGTGTGTGTGTGTGTGTGTGTGTATATATATACACAACACTAAGTTTACTGTTACTTAAAAATTAGCACAGATATATTTATTTATATTTGTTTTAAATGTACTACAGGTATGGGATCCGTTATCCGGAAAGTTCCATATTAGGGGAAGGCCATCTGCCATAGAGTCCATTTTATCCAAATAACCCAAATGTTTAAAAATGATTTCCTTTTTCTCTGTAATAATAAAACAGTAGCTTGTACTTGATCCCAACTAAGATATAATTAATCCTTATCGGAGGTAAAACCAGCCTATTGGGTTTATTTAATGTTTAAATGATTTTTCTGAAGACTTAAGCTATGGAAATCCAAATTACGAAAAGATTCCTTATCTGAAAAACCCCAAGTCCTGAGCATTCTGGATAACAGGTTCCACACCTGTGCAAGGTTTATGTATACATTTTGTCATATTGGCTCACAGACCAATAAATACGAAAAGGTAGATGTAAGCGGAGGATTAAGGATAAAGAAAAACAATTACGAGTACTTATTATAAAGTATTAAGAGTGCTCATGATAGAATTTGTTTATGATAGATTACACAAGAGAGTATGCCCTGTTAATATAAGTAGAGCTACTTACACTGTTTGCTAGGTTCATTAAAGAATATGGGCAGAGAGCATTAATTATCTAAACCCTATTTATTAAAGTGACATTTAGTGTCTGGAACAGTAACAAGGGCACAACTTTCATCCAGTGCTGTAATCCTTGGCAGCTAACCATCTTTAATTGGGCCTAGTTCATCCTGATTGTTGAAAGCAGACATCTAATTAGTTGTGTATTATAACAGGTTACTAAAGTAAACAAACCCATGAAGGCCATGAAGTGTGAGGATTACTACCCTTATATTTACTTGACCCACAACTAAAACAGAATGAATCCTAAGGCTAAGGTCACACTGGGCGATAAGTCGCCCGCTATTTTTAAAAGAAAGTCGCGGTGACAAGGCACATCACCTTTGTGCAGAAGGAAAGTTTCGAGCGACTTTTACCAGGAAGCGATTATCATCCCATAGTGCTGTGCGCTACGTCTTGCCTCACGTGTTTTGTTTGACTGTACTGGTGCGGCCTGTTGTAGCGTTGTTACATAGCGTCTTGACGTCAGCGCGAAAATTTCCATATTATCGCGGCTACTATTCTTTGTGTGTGTTTATTTGTGGGAGATTTCTGTGCTTCTCTATGTACATGCTATTTCTCACCTATCGCTCCAAAAAGGGTCTCTGCGCGTTTTAAAGCTACAGGCGATCTCAAATCTCGCTGTGTACATATTAGCTCGCGATTTGCATGCACCTTGATGCGTCGTCAAAACGAACGCTTGTCGCCAGGACTTGCTTTTAAAAATCGCGGGCGATTTATCGCCCAGTGTGACCTTAGCCTTAGTGGATGCAAAGAAATCCTATTGGATTTATTTAACAGTTAAATGATTTTAGTAGACTTAAGGGTAAGGGCACACCTGGAGATTCGGGGAGATTTAGTCGCCGGTGACTAATCGCCTCTTCTTTGGGGCAACTAATCTTCCTGAACTGCTTCTCTGTGTCTTCCACATGCTTCAATGAAAAAATGCCAATACACTTGTGGCGCTTCGATTTCCAAAGTCGCCCACAGTTTACTAGTGAGGAAACTTCAGGCGACTTCGGAAATCAAAGCGCCGCGAGTTCATTGGCGCAGGCATTTTTTCATTGAAGCAGACGGAAGACAAAGGGAAGCAGTTTGGGGAGATTAGTCGCCCCAAAGAAGAGGTGATTATAGTCGCCGGGCGACTAAATCTCCCTAAATCTCCAGGTGTGACCTTACCCTAAGGTATGGAGATTCAAATTATAGAAAGGCCCCTTGTTCGGGAAAGTCCTGAGCATTCTGGATAACAGGTCCCATACCTGTATTGAGAAGAAAAAAGAAAGAACAAAAACACTAGTGTACTGTTGCCCTGCACTGGTAAAACGGTGTGGCTCTGCAATAGTTAATATAAACACGCTTCTGTGTAGCCATGGGGGCAGCCATTCAAAGCTGGAAAAAAAAAGAGAAAAGGCTCAGGATAGACAGCAGATAACATCAGCTATATTGTATACAAAGGGATACTTGAGAATTTATCTACTGTGTATTCTGAAGCAAATGTAGGGATGTGAAAATCTCAGACACCCTTACACTTTACAGACAGGCACATCCCTAGTAATATGGACACCTCAGTGGGTCCTTATGGGGACCTTGTGCTTATGTAACCCCTGTAGTTCACACAGTGTACACCAGATGGCACTGTGCCAGAGTATAAAAGGTTTAGGAACCATGTGCTCTGGGTCCATTGCTTTAGCCCAACCAAGCAGGCTGGAAGGGAATGGGTAGTGCTGACCCTAGGTGCCTTGGCCCTAGTAATTAGACAGCTATACTCGTTTTATAGATCGCTCTAGGAGTGATAGAGAGGTTATTTAGTTGAGCAGCTCAAGGCTCCGCCGAGGAGATTAGAGGGATTAAGATCCCAGGATATTACTGACCCAGAGAAGGGAACCAAGTGTTGAGATAGGGATGTCAGGAGTTCCCCTATTCTGCCACTGAAAGATATCCTGAAAACTGGGCAATACCCATCACATGCTGTCAACTTACTCTCTGCTGTATATTCCCTAGCCTGTGGGGATTCAGCCTATACGTGCTGTGAGTATATGCTTCCTTTATGCTGCAGTGTATGTTCTATACTCCATTGTGGATCAATGTGCTAAATGGTCTATGTGCTATTGTTCAATAAATACTGTTCTTTGTTCAACTGTTAAAGAACTACTGGCGCCCATCATTGTGCTATTGCACCAGGTTACAGTTACACTACACCCTTGCCTCCACACCATTGCGAGGGCTTACCCCTGAGAAAGAGAGCTCATCGGTGGTCTCAGCCCACCAAGGAAAGTATCTTAAACTGCCCTAGCACAAGTCAGTTTACTATAGCGCTACACAAACATCAGTTTTACCAGTGCAGGGCAACACTGCATTATACAGTCATTACTTTAAAACACTTTCCTTTATTGATGTTAACGTTCCTTTAAGACCTATACACAACAAATTACATAAAGGTTGAAGATATAAGTGCAAGACTTCCACACCCAAACACTGGCTCAGAGACAATAAGCACCCTGAGGCAGAACTGCTCCAGCCGGTATTAATGCTGTGCTGCTCCTCCTCCTCCTCCTCAGGCACAACCCAACCCTTCCATGCTAGCACTTCCCTGGATGAACAGGTTGCCGATGTTTCTGCCATAAGTCGCACGGAAATGTTAAGCCAAGCAGACTCAGCGGAAATTCATTTGTAATTATATTTATGGGTGACGCACCCTGCCCTACATGCAGATTCATTCACGTTAAAGTGAAAGTTTACATATTGCCAAGATAAAAAGCTTCCAACAATAATTCAAAAACTATAAAAAATAACGAAGACCAATTGAAAAGCTGCTTAGATTTAGCCATTCTAGAACATACTAAAAGTAAACCAAAAAGGCGAACATCCCCCTTTAACGGGAAGGCTCTCCGTTACAGACACCGTTTGAATCAAATAGTTTAAAGTTTTAAAAAAAACATTTCCTTTTTTTCTGTGTAAAAATAAAACAGTACAGGTATGGGACCTGTTAACCAGAGTGGTCAGGACCTGGGTGTTTCCAGGTAAAAGATCTCTCCGTAATGGATCTTCATACCTTAAGTCTACTAGAAAATCAATATTAAATAAATCCAATAGGCTGGTTTTGCTTCCAATAAAGATTAATTATATCTTAGTTGGGCTCAAGTACAAGTTACTGTTTTATTATTACAGAGAAAAAGGAAATCATTTTGAAAAATCTGGATTATTTGATTATAATGGAGTCTATGGGAGACAACCTTTCCATAATTCAGAGCTTTCTAAATAATGGGTTTCCAGATAACGGATCCCATACCTGTAGCTTGTACGTGATCCTGACTAAGATACACTTAATCCTTAATGGAGGCAAAACCAGCCTATTGGGTTTAATGTTTAAATGTTTTTTTTAGCAGATTTAAGATATTGGGATCCAAATAACAGAAAGATCCCTTATCTGTGAGAGAGAGAGAGAGAGAGAGAGAGAGAGAGAGAGAGAGAGAGAGAGAGAGAGAGAGAGAGAGAGAGAGAGAGAGAGAGAGAGAGAGAGAGAGAGAGAGAGAGAGAGAGAGAGAGAGAGAGAGAGAGAGAGAGAGAGAGAGAGAGAGAGAGAGAGAGAGAGAGAGAGAGAGAGAGAGAGAGACAGAGAATCTTCTACCACGGAAAGCCCTGTTTGGCATTTCTTTAACAAGCCATCTTTGAATCATTTTTAGATTCTCGTTTATTTTAATGACTGTGGATTTAGTGGTGTGCAATCGTACAGTAACGCTCATTTACAAACTAGCCACAAAGTCTCACAAGGCCTGACTAATGATTTCAGTTCTTGGTATATGCGTGCAGAATGTTACTAAAAGACCCATTCATGTCCATATTTTATTTTTTCTAAATTAGAAAAAGGAAATGAAAACAGATTTATTAATATGCAAAAGTACATAAATTTATATGGAAAAAGAGAATGTGACCTACCTAAGCTATAGTACCTATACAGAGTTCACGTAGTTACCAAGATCCATTAAACAATTATATCTCAGGTGAAACCAGGTGCAAATTATATAGAATGAAGCCCTAGAAGCATATTTGCATACAGTAATTTAAAGTTCCTCACCTGCTATTACCTCATCTGCTATTAAGAAAAATATATATTTTTTGAAAGTTTTTATTTATGCATTTATAACAACAACAAACACACA
Organism: Xenopus laevis; assembly: GCF_017654675.1. Taxonomy (NCBI): domain Eukaryota; kingdom Metazoa; phylum Chordata; class Amphibia; order Anura; family Pipidae; genus Xenopus; species Xenopus laevis. The sequence goes on from NC_054371.1 coordinate 204,028,635, forward strand.
CAATACAACGTTGGTTCTACAGATGTGTTCACATCCCTTTGTCTAAGGTTCGTTCAATGCACTTAATCTGCCAGTAACGCTCTACTCAGGATGATGTTCGGGGAGCTATGTAGTTTTCAGGGGAGGGGAGGTCGTAGACTCAGTGGGGACCCCTTTAGTATTAAGCAACGGCTTCAACCCACTGTCCCCATTATTTGTCGTATTTCTGGGGACATCCCCTTGCAGCATATGTGAGTTGCATCAGAGAGAGGAGGGTGGTAAGAAGGTTGAGCCAGAGTTGGACTGGGCCGGCGGGAAACCGAGAAAAAACCCGGCGGGCCAGACCCCGCTGGCCCAGACCCTCTTCTGCAGCGCCGGAAAACATATGCGTCTGAATGCGGGGGAGGAATTGGCTGCACAGAGAAGTTTGCAGCTGGGTGGCCCGGGGGATGGAGTGGGAGGCCCCTAAGGCTGCAGGCCCGGTAGGCACTGGGCCCCCCAGTCCGACACTGAGCCGACCGATATCCAAGTCTTCTGCCGATATCGGTTGGCTCGTCTTTCACCATACACACACCGAATATTGTATGGAAATTTGTTTCATACGATATTATTGGTGCATCTATGGCCACATTTAGTTCAAAGCAGAGCAACATCACAAGACTTTCTGGACAGCAGAACTGAATTAACTTTAAAATAGAGATGCTGAGCCAGTGTCGGACTGAGGTGTCCAGGGCCCACCAGGGCAACTACAGTTGCAACTACTCCAATCATACCCCCACCACTAAACATCACATACCGCATTACTTACTTCCTCCTTGCGACACAACTGAGCAAGGGGGGGGGCACCAGTGCCAAAATCTCCCAGCAGAGGGGAGCAGGCCTTGGTCGGAGGGTGCTGAGAGGCCCATGAGGGCTGTGGCTCACCAAGTTTTATTCCCAGTGTTCCATGGGCCCAGTCCAACCCTGGGTTGAGCCATCTAGTGAGTGTCGGGGGGGGGAACGAAGAATACTTTTTAGTGTATTTTTTCATCTACTGTTGGCTTCTTTTCCTTAGCTCCCCTATCACATGAACCACTGTTCCATGTAGTACATCAACATTTGTCACGGTAGCACCAGATACACTGACCCCAGGATTACCCCCTCTTTCAAACTTTCTGGAGTTCTAAAACAGAGATATTGGGAATCTGGGCTGGCCCAGAATTTCATAATCTGTGGAATGTTACCCTCTTAATTAACATAGGAACCATGTCTGTATGGAAGCACAAACTGTAGAGATATACATACATAGTAAAACCGCATTTATTCAAGTGTTTCCTATACTTTGGTTGATACCTATAATTATATAGTTTAACTTGATACGACCACTTTGAAGTAATACTGAGCTGCTGGTAATGTAGGATGTCCCATTCAGTTGTCCAGAGATTGAAAGTCACATGAATAAGGGGCCTATTAACGATGTGTAAAAATTGTAGCTAGTCAGCAATTTTAACGGTCACCTACAAGTTAGAAAACAAAAGCAAAGAGCTGATTGGTTGCTGTGGGCAACATAAGCGTTGCGGTTTTTCTCCAATTTTTACACAGCATGATAAATAGTTCCCTAAGTGTTCAACTCAGGTGCATTTCAGGCCCCTATGCCGCCCTGAAGTGGCCAAGCCAATGCCGCTCCCCCTGGCACTTAAACTTTTCACGTAGGATCAAGTAGCAAGGGTCCGCACCGCTAGTGCTGAGACTCGCCTTATTGCTGCAGCGCCCATGGGATATGGGCAGATCCAAATCCTAGATATGGTGCACCACAAAAGTTTAACATCTCAATGTTAGCGAGGCTTAAACTCTGAGCAATCAATACAAATGTAAAAATCACATTATTTTCTCCTTACATGGGCATGTAAAGGCAAAAATATAAAATCCCATTTTTACTTTCTTTAATGAAAAAGAAATCTATCTCCAATATACTTTAATTAAAAAATTTCTACTGTTTTTATAATAAATCTTACTGTAAGCAGTGAAAATCTCCCTTCTTTTACTGCTGTGGATAGGACGGTCCCCAACTGCTGTGCAGGTAAACGATCATACTTTCAAATGGCAGGGGGAGCCTTACTTCCCAGAATTCGAGCAGCATTGTTGGATTCCCTGTAGAGATTTGTATCTAGAGACTCAGTGCAGTCTTTATATTCTGATTATTAATCAGTCTTACTGTATTGGCTTCTATGGCAATTATTATTTGACTTGTGCGGTTTTGATAATTTATGACGATCCCTAAGCTTAACCGCCCAACTGAAGCCCAGACCACACTGAGCATGTGCGAGTCTTGATATTGCAGAAATGTCTAACAAAGTTACAAGATGACAGCCCCCTGCACCAATTTTGAAAGCATAAATAATTTGTCTTATTAGGCTGCTGGTGCAGTAAGTTCATGTTTATATTCAGTATACAAAAGGCAGCATTTCTAACATTATTCTATTTTAGACTTTAGTTGCCCTTTAAGTTGCTGTTACTGCATATAATGGAGTGTGACATGTATATTCCCTGCGCATGAAACGAGAGAGAAATTCTACAGGCAAGAACAGTCCTTGTATAGAACTGCTAGACAAAAGCAGAGGTCAGAGCCATATAAAAATAATCCAGATTAAAGGACATAGCACATAAATAAAATGCCTGTTGACACCTTTGAATCTAAAACATGTTCAACAAAGACCAACCAGTTGGCCGACACGATTGTCCTATTGGTTTCCAGTTGCCTAAAGTACAGAAATATTTGTTTTTACACTTGCATACCTCCCAACATTTTGGAAATAAAAAGAGGGAGAAAAATTTGGAGACAAAATTTTTGGCTACGCCCATTTTTGTGGCCATACCCACTAATTACCATGTTAATTTTACAAAATTTCTCAGGTTATGAAAGTCTGAACATATTTTTTTTTCTCAGTTATTACAGTTTTGCTAATGAAGGTGAATTGCCCTTTAAGCTGTGAGTCTAACTTTTCCCAAGAAACCTGTTATCTTATATTGTTACAATTACTTATTTGCTTATCTTGAAATTGTTACAAAAGTATCTTATCAGCTGCTGTGGCTATTCTGGGCTCTCTGCCAAAAGCCAATAAAATTAAAAACATTGTTTCTTTTTCTGGCTGGTCAGTGCAGAGAGAAACGGGACTTTCCAGTACAAATGAGGGACTGCAGGTTGAGCTGTCACAAGAGGGACTGTCTCTAAAAACGGGACAGTTGGGAAGTATGCACTTGTAAATCGTTTTGTGTACTACAACTTTTAGAGGCACATTTATCAAAGGTCAAATTTCGAATTCATGCAAGTTTTTAAAAACTAACCTAAACTCCCATCAGTTCGAAATTTATTTTAAAATTTAATTTTTTAAACTTTGAATTTGATTCAAGTTTTAAAAACTCGATTCAAGTTTTTTTCTCCGAAAGAAACTTGAATGTCAAGAAGGCTGCCAACAAGTCAAAAGTGATCCCTGGACCTCTCCAATTGACTTAAACAGCAATCTGACAGCTTTTAGGTGGCGAATAGTCAAATTCGAGTTCTTAAAGGGCCGGAGTATGTTAAATCTCAAAAATCAAACTCTAACTGTTATAAAAAAAACTTGAATTGTATATGAATAACTCCCTAGTCTACTTTCACTGGGACTGTCACCAGTGTAGGACTGGGACACCAGGGGCCCACCAGAAAACCTTGGACCAGGGGCCCACCAAGAAAATGTAGGCATGGGGCCCATTCTCAGTACTATTGTTCTTCCTCTGGCCTCTCCTCACCAACCTCTATTCTCCAAGTCTCTATTCTTTACATACTATAATCTATTATTCCATCTATTTAGCCTCTTAGAAATAGGGAATGGCCATGAAATAGACCAAATCTTTAGCAGCACAAGGGCCCACTGACACCTGGGCCCACCGGGAGTTTTCCTGGTGTCCTGGTGGGCCAGTCCGACACGGAGTGTCACACCCAGGGCCATTATCGGGGGAATTGCAGTCAGGGGCCTCATGGCAAAGGGGAAACCCAAAATGGAAAAGCACGATTCTCGGGCAGTGAAAGGGGCAGGGCTTGCACTGTAGTGGGTGGGGTTTGTGTGGGATTTTTTTCATTTAATTGTCATAAGGGCCAACAACCCAGGAGGCTAACAACTTGAGCTCACACGAAAAGTGCCCCAGTAGTGCCAGCCAAAGTGACTAGAATCATGGAAGTAATAAGCAACTTGGCAGCCCACAGTGATTTTACCTTTCCTCTCCTTTGAAGGATGTAAAGTGCAATAAAAATTTTGTTGAGGTCAGCAGGGTAACAGGTATGCAGCAGATATGTCTGATCTCTTCAGGGCCAGATACAAGCTACACAGGCTTACTATGAATGTTTGAAACTGGCAGAGTTTTCTTTTAACCGTCGTAACTCAATTGACAAATATTTTGAAATGCCAAGAATCCAGGTAGAAATTAGCGAATACAGGTATAAGACGCGTTATCCGGAAACCAGTTATCCAGAAAGCTCCAAATTACGAAAAGGCTATCTCCCATAGATTATTCAAAATGTTACAAATTATTTCATTTTTCTCAGTAATCATAAATGAATACCTTGCACTTGATCAGATATCTATCCTTGTTGGAGATGAAACCATACTACTGGGTGTATTTAATGTTACATGATTTTCTTTAGAACACAATATATGGAGATTCAAATTATGGAAAGATCTTTTATCCTGAAAACCTCAGGTCCCAAGTATTCTGGATGATAGATCCCATAACTGTAAGGAAACTGTTCTAAATGTTCATGTGGCATCAATTTCCTAGTTATTTGTCTTACAACGCAGATGTTTTTTTTTACTAAGTGAGCACCGGTAACAATAATGTAGAATGAAATTAATTTATTGTGTAGAAAAGAAAGGTGTAACCTGTCACATAACAGTCAGTCATAAGAATTCTGTGGATTAGCAGGCTAAACACACACTTGTTTCCCCAAGACAAACCATCCCAAAATAACAGTACCTCACACATAGTCTGCAGGAACAATATAGTACACTCTTGCAACTATACATAAATAGATATATAGATACAGTGGAACCTCAATTTTACATCCACCGATTTTGTGGTCCCACCTATATATTAGGATTTTACACCATTTTTTTTTCTGGTCCCCTGAAAATATGTAAATGAAATTTCAAAGATTATGGTACCTCCGCTCCCACTCCTCTGTTTTTAAAGGAACAGTAACGCCAAAAAACTAAAGTGTATCAAATTAATTAAAATATATATAAAATGTACTGTTGCACTGCCCCCATGGCTACACAGCAGCTTGTGTATATAAACTATAGCAGTCTTTTTAAATCAAACACACACAGTGCATGCTATGGGTCAGGGCACACAGGCAGATTCGGGGAGATTAGTTGCCTGGCGACAAATCTCCTCTTCTTCGGGGCGACTAATCTCCCGAACTGCCTCCCTTGCCTTCCCGCTGGCTAAAATGTAAATAGACGGTGGCACGGCACTCGGAGCAATTCATTTTCGGAAGTCGCCCGAACTTTCCTCGTCAGGCAATTTCAGAAAACGAATCGCTCCGAGTGCCATCCCACCGGCGATTTACATTTTAGCTGGCGGGAAGGCAGTCCAGGGAGAATAGTTGCCCCGAAGAAGAGGAGATTTGTCGCTGGGCCACTAATCTCGCCGAATCTGCCTGTGTGCCCTGACCCTAACAGTATATTATATGTTAATTACTTTAGAACACTTTAATTTTTTGGTGTTACTGTTCCCAATGTAATTACACAACATACAAGGCATTTTATCACTGCCAAAGCTCAAAAATATAAACCATACCAGAATCAAAGTTAAACTACATCAACACAATTGGAAAACCAAAAATGACATATATTAATTAACTGAACTTGGCATTTAACTGTAGAATAGCTGTTAAATACAATCCAAAAAGAATTGTTCTTAGAAACAGATTTGATTCTGCCATATCCTCCTTCATGGAAGCTCTAAAATCTGATTTGATTATTTTCAGTGCTTGTATTAAAAGTTATTAGAAGTCGGAGACTGTACATTTTTGGCGACTCTCTGGATACCCAAAATTGTGCCAGACTTCACAGCTCTGCCAGTAACCCCCAACATATGGATTGTATCAGTATGGAGAAGAAAAAATGCCCAGTAACTCACAACCCAAACACCGGATTTTTTTTTCTGTAGTATTCTCTAATGTAAAACATAAAGGGGCAAATTTACTAAAGGTAAAAGCCACTTCGCCGATTTACTAACGGGTGCTGGCGTAAATTTGCTAGCGAAGTGAACCTACTCTAGCACTACTTCACACCCTTATGCCAGGCGAAGTTTAAACATACACAAGTCTTGATGGATGCTCCCTAACAAATAGGAAAGCCCCTTATGCTTCAAGAAAATACCCACCAAGATGTTCAGTGCAGTTAAACCCTGAAAGTAATATTTCTCTAGCTATAAGTGCTTAGGGGCAAATTTACTAAAGGTCTAAGTGGCTAACGCTAGCGAAAATCTACTAATGACCCCTGGCATAAATTCGCTAGTGAAGTAGACATACTCTACCGCTACTTCACACCCTTATGCCAGGAGAAGTTGCACTTTGGCAAAGGGACTTAACTACGCTAATCCACTAACTTGCGGATTTTCGTGAATGTGACCTCTTGCGCCAGACTTTACTTCGCCACCTCAGACCAGGCAAAGTGCAATAGAGTAGATAGGGATGGTTCAAATAAAGTTGAAATTTTGAATGTTGAAATTCCAAAAGAACGCTGGCGTCTTTTACTTTTTATAGGGTGATAGATCGAAAAAAAAATTTCGGGTACCCTCCTTCCCCCCCAACATTTGATAACATATGGCACCTAAACTATACTGTGGGCACATGTGTAGGGCATTAGAATACATTTATTAATGTTCCCTGGCCTTGTGTACTGTAATGTGTTTTCTTCTGCATATACGCTCATTGTACTTTAACTGTACGTCGTATGCAAATTTCTGATCGCTATTGCAATTTCGAACCGCTGACCGTAACATCGCTAGCGCAACTTCGCAAACGATCGGTAACTTGTGTGCAACTTCAGATCTTTGTGAATTTGTGCAGCCCTGGTGAATCTAAGCCTAGCGAAGTGCGGCGAAGTCAACGCTGGCGCAACTTCGGAGGTAAGTAAATTTGCCCCAAAGTCTTTTGTTTAAAAAAAGGTAAATTTCAAGCCTTCACTGATGCTATTATTACAATGTCTGAAAGCTAGTTTCTTAATCCATAGTCCTGTAGATTATATAGCACAACAGAAATAAAAACACCCATTCATTTTCACTTTCAACATCCACACAGCCAACGAGGCCCGGATTTACAAACCTAGCGCCCTTAGGCTGGCTCCGCTCATCACCCCCTTCCCTGTCCCCCTCCCCTGCTCCCCTACCTGTGTATGCACAAATGCTCACATCCTGCACAGCACTGGAGACTACTGCTTGCTCCAGTGCTAGTAACTAATTTGGTTACAGCTGGACAGCATGCCATCCCTGAAATTCTGCCTCCCTAGGCCTAGGCCTTTGTGGCATTGCCATAAATCCAGGACTGCAGCTAAGTCACATCTTGCCACATCTCCCCCTGGTACAGATGACATTAGAAAGCAAAGGTGGACATCAAAAGAGCTAATATTTCTCCAATATGATCGAATTACTAGGACAGGTTGTTAGGGCAAGCAGGGGTGCTCCTGATGCCTTTAGGATCCGAATTTCCACTTTTTGAGCCGGAAATTGGGCTTTACTAATGCGAGAATGTGCTATTGTGCTCTCCGCACTAGCGTTGCTATGAAAAGTTAAGCGGGCAGGGGGGTGGCATTACAGGAGTCGCCTCAGACGGCTCTTGTCTAAAAAACGGCGCTGAAGGCAAGGATCACATCAGTCAATTTTTAGCCAGATACTGGTCGGCTAGGCTCATCAGAACGCCCCATACACGGATAAGCTGCCGACTTGATCCGTCAGAAGTTTTTAGCAGCCTCCGTATGGCCACCTAAAGAGTGAGATATATACAGTATTATTCAACCCACAACTAACCAGCAAAATGTTGTCATCGTAGGACCCGCACCCATGTCATCTCACTCTGTATGCACCTCTGGATCCAAGATACTGAATCTTTGGGAGCAGTGGAGGATTGCACTTCTCCGGTCTGGCCCGCACCCAACCCTTACCCACAATGGGTGGCCAAATTTCAACCTGAACCCACCTATCTGGTGGTCAACCCATGGGTCCCTGCAGGTTTCCGTTCAACCTGCACATCACTATACAGTATGTAGTTGCCTCATTCAATACTATCTGATCCTTCTTATAATACTTTCCATGGATTTGTATTTTGCACATACACCAGTTAATTGAACCAGGGCCAAATTAAAAAGAAAGTGCCAAGACAAAGCAAAAGTTGTTTCCTGTTATTTAAAATAAAAAAAACACCTCCATAAAACTTAGCCCATAGCAGACACTAATACTCTCTAACAAGGTACTGCTGGGTATTATTACTCACAACAAAGGTTCTTGGCTACAGCAGGGACAGTGTGTGTATACATAATATCATTAAATTTATTACCCTTTATTTATGAATCAACACCATTTGGTGCAACACTGAACAATACACTTACAAATACTGGAGCAGTCTACAGTACAAGAGGCCCTGCTGGCTGAAAGAACATGATTGTACTTGAAACTACAGTAAATGGTCTATAGGTGAATTTAATTACAGTAGTAAATCTGTAGCCCTACAAATAAAGCCTTTGTTGATTAAAATATTGCAGTTCATGCAAGAAAACACTTGACGGAAGACTTTAGTCTTGAAACTGTTATGGTAAATATTGATAGAGGTGCATGGAGCTGGCTAACAGGTTTACAGGTATGCCATGAAGATGAGCCCCTTATTCCTAAATCACCTTTCCCGACATACTTTAATATATTTCCCTGCCGCTATGATGTTATCACACTAATATTGAGTGCAAGACCCATGTGAATCACTAATAATGGTCGCCAAGCAGAAGAAAGAAGCATTGTGGAAAGATAAGAGGAGAGACCTGGAACTGATACATTTTATATGTGCACTGAAATGATTAAATACAGCAAAACTAAAGCAAAGTCTCCAAGTGTTGCTCCTGTCTGATAAAGCTAGCTCCAAGCACAATTTAGCAGTGAGTGAGCAGTTGGGGATGTGCTGGAACATGATCCCCAAACATTTGCTAGACGACAGCACAAAACTATTATGGTACGGTCTATTGCTCAGTCTCTGCATCCTCCAGTCTCGTCATTTTGCCTTTAATGGATTTTGGCAGCTCAACGCTCACCAAATAACAAGGGATTAGTGCCAGCAAGATTCCTCAAATATACAAAAATGTTGCTGTTCTTCAGAATAAAGCAATATTCTTCTAATGCCAATGAGTTCTGGATGCTTCCCTTCTGTAGAATTCTACTGTCTAAGATTTGCAGGGCAAGACAACTGCTCCTTGAAAGGACTTTCTGTAGTCTTATTTTTCCTTTTCTTTGACACACCTTCTGTAGTCTTATTTTTCCTTTTCTTTGACACACCTTTCATGTAATACTGTGATTCTGTCATAGATTCTGTTAGATTGGGCACCAACACCTCTGGTTGTGCCTACAATAGTACAAAGTATCAGCTGAAGTATATAATGTATCAACCCACAGACACCCTACACACTGAGACTACAGAACCAACAGCAGAATTGTTACATTACAATTATGGATACAAATTATTATTAGCAGTAACAACAAAAAATGAAAGCGCTTTAAAGTAACGAAAAATATAATGTACTGTTGCTCTGCATTAATATATCTGGTGGGTTTGCTTCAGGAACTTTACTATAGTTTTTTATATAAACAAGCTGCTGTGTTGCCATGGGGGCAGTTATCAAAGTTGAAAAATAAGAAAAGGCACAGGTTACATAGCAAATAACATATAAGCTATGTAGTATACAATGGGATTCTATAGAGCTTAACTGTGCTTGAATAGCTGCCCCCATGGTTTATTTATTCAAACTATAGCAGTGTTTCTGAAGCAAACACACCAGCTTTACCAGTGCAGAGGTATCATGGGATAGATCGTGGAGTTATCAGGCCTCACTTAATTCTAAGAAGCTAAATTGGTTGTAGTACAGTAATTACAGATTTCTACTGCCCACAGGCAGCACTCAAAAAGATCTAAACTTCCCAGCAGTGACAAGACTCAAACAACTAACAGAATTAGAAGGCAAATTAAAACCTATTGGTCTTTTGAGTCTGCCTTTTCCTAACTGGTTGGAAAAGATTAAGACCATTTATTTTTCATCACACCCAGAGCTGTGCACAAATGCTTCAGAACTGTTGGCTATGAAGTATAGAATTGAGAGATGGCACCAGTAGCAGTGGGGATAATAGCCTCTGGGAAGGGACTGTGACTGTGGGATAGCAGGTATAGTAGGGAGAGATGGTGTCTATAGTAACAGTGTATAATAGTCTCTGGGAAGGGAGTGTGACTGTGGGATAGCAGGTATAGTAGGGAGAGATGGTGCCTATAGTAACAGTGGGATAATAGTCTCTGGGAAGGGACTGTGGCTGTGGGATAGCAGGTATAGTAGGAAGAGATAGTGTATAAAGTAGCAGTGGGATAATAGTCTCTGGGAAGGGACTGTGGGATAACAGGTATAGTAGGGAGAGATGGTGCCTATAGTAACAGTGGATAATAGTCTCTGGGAAGGGAGTGTGGGATAACAGGTATAGTAGGGAGAGATGGTGCCTATAGTAACAGTGGATAATAGTCTCTGGGAAGGGAGTGTGACTGTGGGATAGCAGGTATAGTAGGGAGAGATGGTGCCTATAGTAACAGTGGGATAATAGTCTCTGGGAAGGGAGTGTGACTGTGGGATAGCAGGTATAGTAGGAGAGATGGTGCCTATAGTAACAGTGGGATAATAGTCTCTGGGAAGGGAGTGTGACTGTGGGATAGCAGGTATAGTAGGGAGAGATGGTGCCTATAGTAACAGTGGATAATAGTCTCTGGGAAGGGAGTGTGACTGTGGATAGCAGGGTATTAGTAGGGAGAGATGGTGCCTATAGTAACAGTGGATAATAGTCTCTGGAAGGGAGTGTGACTGTGGGATAGCAGGTATAGTAGGGAGAGATGGTGCCTATAGTAACAGTGGATAATAGTCTCTGGGAAGGGAGGTGTGACTGTGGGATAGCAGGTATAGTAGGGAGAGATGGTGCCTATAGTAACAGTGGGATAATAGTCTCTGGGAAGGGAGTGTGACTGTGGATAGCAGGTATAGTAGGGAGAGATGGGTGCCTATAGTAAACAGTGGGATAATAGTCTCTGGGGAAGGGAGTGTGACTGTGGGATAGCAGGTATAGTAGGGAGAGATGGTGCCTATATAACATGGGATAATAGCTCTGGGAAGGGAGTGTGACTGTGGGATAGCAGGTATAGTAGGGAGAGATGGTGCCTATAGTAACAGTGGATAATAGTCTCTGGGAAGGGAGTGTGACTGTGGGATAGCAGGTATAGTAGGGAGAGATGGTGCCTATAGTAACAGTGGATAATAGTCTCTGGGAAGGGAGTGTGACTGTGGGATAGCAGGTATAGTAGGGAGAGATGGTGCCTATAGTAACAGTGGATAATGTCTCTGGGAAGGGAGTGTGACTGTGGGATAGCAGGTATAGTAGGGAGAGATGGTGCCTATAGTAACAGTGGATAATAGTCTCTGGGAAGGGAGTGTGACTGTGGGATAGGCAGGTATAGTAGGAAGAGATGGTGCCTATAGTAACAGTGGGATAATAGTCTCTGGGAAGGGAGTGTGACTGTGGGATAGCAGGTATAGTAGGGAGAGATGGTGCCTATAGTAACAGTGGATAATAGTCTCTGGGAAGGGAGTGTGACTGTGGGATAGCAGGTATAGTAGGGAGAAATGGTGCCTATAGTAACAGTGGATAATAGTCTCTGGGAAGGGAGTGTGACTGTGGGATAGCAGGTATAGTAGGGAGAGATGGTGCCTATAGTAACAGTGGGATAATAGTCTCTGGGAAGGGAGTGTGACTGTGGGATAGCAGGTATAGTAGGGAGAGATGGTGCCTATAGTAACAGTGGATAATAGTCTCTGGGAAGGGAGTGTGACTGTGGGATAGCAGGTATAGTAGGGAGAGATGGTGCCTATAGTAACAGTGGATAATAGTCTCTGGGAAGGGAGTGTGACTGTGGGATAGCAGGTATAGTAGGGAGAATGGTGCCTATAGTAACAGTGGATAATAGTCTCTGGGAAGGGGAGTGTGACTGTGGGATAGCAGGTATAGTAGGGAGAGATGGTGCCTATAGTAACAGTGGATAATAGTCTCTGGGAAGGGAGTGTGACTGTGGGATAGCAGGTATAGTAGGGAGAGATGGTGCCTATAGTAACAGTGGATAATAGTCTCTGGGAAGGGAGTGTGACTGTGGGATAGCAGGTATAGTAGGGAGAGATGGTGCCTATAGTAACAGTGGATAATAGTCTCTGGGAAGGGAGTGTGACTGTGGGATAGCAGGTATAGTAGGGAGAGATGGTGCCTATAGTAACAGTGGATAATAATCTCTGGGAAGGGAGTGTGACTGTGGGATAGCTGGTATAGTAGGGAGAGATGGTGCCTATAGTAACAGTGGGATAATAGTCTCTGGGAAGGGAGTGTGACTGTGGGATAGCAGGTATAGTAGGGACAGTTGGTGCCTATAGTAACAGTTGGATAATATATAATAATACTGTGGGACAGTATGTAAAGTCAGATAAAGAGAATACATTCGATCTCTGGCTCCAATATTCAACGATTCCATTTTTGCCCAAACACAAATCTCAGCTTGCAGCTATTTTAACAGCCATGTTTCCCTATTCCCGGAACATACTACAACTTCAGCAAATTAGTTTTAGTTCTATCTATATAGCATCAGTAGAAGCACATGTACAGTAATGTGTGTTTGTGCTGCTACCTAAAACGGGCAGCATGGGATGGTGGAAAATTCAAGCTACTTAAGTGTTATTTAAAACCTCATGAGAACATGAGATTTGGGACTGGGAACAATTACAGGCGCATAAACACAAACAAAGAAGATCGACCTGTGACACTCCAGCTTTGGGGGTTGGCATTCTGGAATCTGCAGTTTATAAAACAAAGTCACATGCCTATAAATAATAACACAAACATCTTGGGGAAAAAATGGAAAATTCCATGAACGGAGATAGAACATGTATACACATACACGCTATCCAGTGGTGACAAGTGAAAAACAAGTCTAAATATATAACATTTTAGATGTTTATCTACTGATCCTGCAGCTTCAGACATCACTAAAATACAATAGAACATCTAAGTGGTGTATTTAGTATAATATCTCTTCCCTGCTGCTGGTTTAAGTAAATATATACGTTAAAGAGAAAGTTCACCATAATATTTACTTGTCATATTCTTGGAAACTTTTAAACTGTTCTTCTTTAAATGGGTGGTTTGTAACTTTTAGTATGTTATAGAATGGCAAATTCTAAGCAACGTTTAAATTGGCTTTTTTTTAAATTTGTCTTTAAATCTTTCCAGTTTTCAAATGGGGGTCGCTGACCCCATGTAAAAACAAATGCTCTGTAAGGTTACAAAGTTATTGTTATTGCTACTTTTTATTACTACTCTTTCTATTTAGGTCCTCTCCTATTCATATTCCAATCTCTCATTCAAATTGATGCACGGTTGCTGGGGTCATTTGGACCATAGCTACCAGATTGCTGAAATTTCAAAACGGGGAGCTGCTGAATAAAAAGCTAAATAACTCGTAAACAATAAAGTAATAAAAAAATGAAAATCAATTGCAAATTGCCTCAGAATACAACTCTCTACATCATACTCAAAGTTAATTTAAAAGTGAACAACTCCTTTAAATTATATTTTATCTTCCTATTCGGTCTCTTTCTAGAATGCAATTTACAACACTGCATGGTTCCAGGGAGGGGTCACTGACCCTGGCAACAAAGATTTTTTCAGGGGAGAACTTCCCCTTCTAATTACACCACTGATTACCGCATGTTGTCATAACAAAACAGAGTGATCTATACTAGAAGGCAAACAAGCAGCGTTGTATCTATGACTAACACAGTCATAGTTTGCACAGATGAAATACTGATAGGCAGCAGCACTCACTTGGTTCTCCTGATCTGAATCTGGGTGTTGCTGTGATCTTCATGTTTGAAGGTCAGGAATGATTCCGTGTCCGTGAATGTCACTGGGAGCGCTTTGTTTTTCTGAAGACGCCTCACTTCGGATGTATTAACTAAATGTATCACTTTAGAACAGTTTACAGGGTCGGCGACCCTCCCTCCTAGAGCTGCTTTAGGAGGTGAAAAATGAAACTTTATACTTCAGTATTAGAAAATAGAAAGTAATTGGGAAAAGTCTTTATTTCTGGTGAACTATCAAAAAGTGTTGGAAGGTGAACAACCCCTTTAAAGGTCATGTTTGTAACTACCACTAAATTGCATTCTCTTTATGGATGCATTAAATCCTCAATTCAGGATTCTTACGGATCCGGCTGAAAAACTGTAATATAGGAACCTGGCCTAACCAGGGCCGCTCCGGCCATGAGGCAAGGTGAGAATCTTGCCTCAGCGGCACGGAGCGGCCAGTTACCAGGGGCGGCAAAAAGCCGCCTCTGGTAACTTTAAGAGCCGAATTTCCGTTTTTTAAAACGGAAATTCGGCTCTTCTAGCGCAGCGAGCGCAATAGCGCTCACTGCACTAGCGATGCGGCCCCTCCTCCACCCGCTCCGACGCTGGTAGTTAGAAGAGCGGAGCAGGAGGAGGGGCGGCATTGGGGCTGCTGCCTCAGGCGGCAGCAGCCCCTGAAACGTGCCTGGGCCTAACCTACTCCAAACTCCTAAACGCATGTTACTTTAGGTCAAGTGATTCAAATATGTTCAAAAAAGTTTTTTCCTGCAACTAAGTTGCATTCTCTATAGGGGTATACTGCTGAAAATGGCTCGGATACTAATCATACAACCTGGCAGAACCCTTAAGCTGTACAAAAAGGAATCACTGGCACTCCAAGGCTGGTGCAAGCAGGGATATACCCTTGCGTGTTTATTTGCAGAAACTGCACCAGCCTTGGAGTGCCAGTGATTCCTTTTTGTACTGTTCAATTTGGAGGGTGCCGACCCCTTCCTCACCGTGCACCAGGCGTTGCTTCAGAAGGCATGGGTGTGCAAACGATGCCTTTTTTCCTTAATTGGAACCCTTAAGCTGGACATAGATGTAAAGATTTTTAAAAGATCTTTTCGTTATCGTTAGACCAAGCTTATCTTGAAACGATCGTTTAAATGTACGATTTGTCCATCAACTAAAAAGACCCTTTCAAGTGATGTTGTCTAGTTGAAGCCAGGAAAACTGAGGGTAGCTGCCTGCTTGGCCCTGCAAACAATTGGACAACAAATAGATTTCACTGTGACCGATTTTCTAACCTGGCCAATCAATTTTCTGACTGATGTCGGACGAAAAATCGTTAGATGCACTATCGTTCGATTTCTACTAACCTCACGATAATTTGACAAAATGGTTGGCTTGCACTAAAATCGGTCGTTCATCAAAGAAAAATCTTTGCATCCATGGAGGCCTTTACACTCATGTGACTTCAGGTCATGTGATTAAGGGGATGAAAATTTTTCCTTTCCCCCTTCCATTTACCACTCTTGTGCCAACAGTCGGTGGGTTCCAGTGGAGATGGAACATATAAACCAGGATATGCTTATTATAGCCACCGGCACTGGCCAGATTAGCTGCCCATATCTGCAACCGACAGCCCAGATTTCTTTTTAGCAGCATTCTGGGCACCATTATTTCAATTCAACAATAAAACCAACTGGATAACAGGCAAGCACCAACGGAATGGCACAAATGGGAAGGAGTGAGCAAGTATGAGAACATGTTCCTCTTTCAAAAGCAGAATAAGATACTGTATAAACTTTCCAATAAACTTCTAGGTGAATCCTGTGAAATGCGGAACTTCATTTATAACAGGGCACTCCATGGGCAGGATTTTGCCATTAAGGGCTATTCCACACGGGGAGATAGCGACGCGTTTGCGGTCGCGGCGACAAAGCGCCGCGACAGTCGCCGCGACCGGCGCAGGCGACAGTTTTGTATGGGCGCCTATGTAAAAACGCCTGTGCTAACCACACGAGGCGATGCGCTTTTCAACAGTCGCCTGAAAATGCCTCGCCAGGCTTTTTCAGGCGACTGTTGAAAAACGCATCGCCTCGTGTGGTTAGCACAGGCGTTTTTACATAGGCGCCCATACAAAACTGTCGCCTGCGCCGGTCGCGGCGACTGGCGCGGCGCTTTGTCGCCGCGACCGCAAACGCGTCGCTATCTCCCCGTGTGGAATAGCCCTAAAGGGATTTTTATGGCTTCTACTCTGCCTCTAAGTATCCACTGCAGTGTGTTTATTTACTGGCTGGTGTTATAGTGGAGATCTGACCCATTACATAAAGTAGGGCATATAAATCAGACATTTTTTTGCTAAACAGAAAGTTGTATGCATATGAAAAAAAAAAAATTATAAGTGTTTGTGTCTATGTATGTATATATGTATGTAAGTAAGTAAGTAAGTAAGTAAGTAAGTAAGTAAGTAAGTGTTTCTAAATGTCCAGGTGGCAGTTAATGACAAACACTCTTAAAGCAATTGGACATATTATAATGATTTGTTGCCTGGCTCTTGTTTCCAAAGACAATGTCATCAATCCCATTCACAACAATAATAACAAAAGGCTTGTGGATATTAACCCTTTAAATGCCACAGAACGTAGAATCTACGTTCTGTAGCAAAGTAACTTGAAATGCCACAGAACGTAGATTCTACGTTCTGCAGCATTTGCAGATTTGGGAACGGAGGAGCGGTTTGTAAAGCCGCTCGCTCCGTTCCTGCTTGTTCCCCAGCCCCTAGGCAACGAGCCTAGGCGGGGAACAAGTGGCCCCTGGGTCGCGATCGCCCAGGGGCCCCAAGGCAGCAGCAGGCACGTGCAGCATATGTGCCCTGCTGCTGCCTGCACTTTCAGAACGGAGGAGCGGCTTTACAAGCCGCTCGCTCCGTTCTTAGTGTCCCTGCCAGCTTACCCTTCCCCTAGGCAACGAGCCTACGTAGGGAAAATGGGCCCCTGGGTCGCGATCGCCCAGGGGCCCCAATGCAGCAGCAGGCACGCAAAATAAACGTGCTCTGCTGCTGTTTGCCTGCTGCCTGCTTTTTTTGAACGGAGGAGCGGCTAAAAAAGCCGCTCGCTCCGTTCATACTCGTCCCCCAGCCCCTAGGCAACGAGCAGAAGCGGGGAACGAGTGGCCCCTGAGGCGCGATCGCCCAGGGGCCCCAAGGCAGCAGCAGGCACAATGAAATCTAGGTGCCCTGCTGCTGCCTGTGCTTCCTAGCCCTACAGCACCGCCCACTCACCAGATCCAGCAATGAAGACGATTCCAGCTCATCATGCAGCCCTCCTGGACAACCTACAGCCTGCCACCCCAGGTTAGTGCCCCCCCCCACACACACATACACACAAACACACACCCACACACACCTATTGTACTAATACACTTACATTCCCACTTATATTCACACTTACACACACATACATTCAATTTTGGGGGATCAGGGGGGGTCACATATATTCACAGCCCTTACACATGCTTGCACACACTTGCACATGCAAACAACACGCATACAACACACAATTTGCCTGTTGTACACACACATACGCTATTTTGTGTGTTTTTATTTTCTTTTATCGCATCGTCTGTATTTTTGCCTGTAAAAACTGTTTTATTGCCATTGCGAATAGCGTATTTGCTAATTGCACCGCGCAATACCTTTTGTATGTTATTTCGGTGATTATATTGCAATTTCAGTGATATTTGTACATTTTTAGCCATTTTATTGCATGTTTAGCCATTTTATTTCATTTTCAGCTTTGCGTAGGTGTTGTTCGCTTATTTCTATCTGTAAAACCTATTTAGCTATGCTAAAATAATCAAACTTTGATTCTGACCGTTAATTACATTAGGCTAAAAAAAAAAAGCCATTGATTTTTGTGGTTTTGTTGGATTTTACTGATTTTATACCATTTGGCTCAGTTCTATGTTACTTCGTTTTGCCCATGGAAATTTTGTCTGCTATAGATTCATTTGGGGGTCTCTGTGCGCCACATAGTTTGGTATATCTATACATATTGGGCATCAAAGTATTCAGTAGACCCCTGGCGTTCATATTTAGGATGTTTTATGCTGATACGTTACGAAATGTGGGGCATATAATGGGGTAAAATTCAAGCTTTCTGACGATTTTCAGAAATTTGATAAAAACCGTTATGTTCAGCATTGCTTTGCAGTTTGGCAGTATGCAGTAGAAACACATATTTACCCATATTGGATTTGTCAGAATGTGTACTTTCTAAAAATATATGGTTTTCTGGGGTTTCTGTACTGTTAGGGGGGTCTAATGTCGCATAATACACACACCAGGTGCTTATATTGCAGCAGCCAGCGCGTCAGCTGTGAAAATGTATATACAGTATTGTCATTTGGGGGTCTCTGTGCGCCACATAGTTTGGTATATCTATGCATATTGGGCATCAAAGTGTTCAGTAGACCCCTGGCGTTCATATTTAGGATGTTTTATGCTGATAAGTTACGAAATGTGGGGCATATAATGGGGTAAAATTCAAGCTTTGTGACGATTTTCAGAAATTTGATAAAAACCGTTATGTTCAGCATTGCTTTGCAGTTTGGCAGTTTGCAGTAGAAACACTTATTTACCCATATTGGATTCGTCAGAATGTGTACTTTCTGAAAATATATGGTTTTCTGGGGTCTCTGTACTGTTAGGGGGGTCTAATGTCGCATAATACACACACCAGGTGCTTATATTGCAGCAGCCAGCGCGTCAGCCGTGAAAATGTATATACACTATTGTCATTTGGGGGTCTCTGTGCGCCACATAGTTTGGTATATCTATGCATATTGGGCATCAAAGTGTTCAGTAGACCCCTGGCGTTCATATTTAGGATGTTTTATGCTGATACGTTACGAAACGTGGAGCATATAATGGGGTAAAATTCAAGCTTTGTGATGATTTTCAGAAATTTGATAAAAACCGTTATGTTCAGCATTGCTTTGCAGTTTGGCAGTTTGTAGTAGAAACACTTATTTACCCATATTGGATTCGTCAGAATGTGTACTTTCTGAAAATATATGGTTTTCTGGGGTCTCTGTACTGTTAGGGGGGTCTAATGTCGCATAATACACACACCAGGTGCTTATATTGCAGCAGCCAGCGCGTCAGCCGTGAAAATGTATATACAGTATTGTCATTTGGGGGTCTCTGTGCGCCACATAGTTTGGTATATCTATGCATATTGGGCATCAAAGTGTTCAGTAGACCCCTGGCGTTCATATTTAGGATGTTTTATGCTGATAAGTTACGAAATGTGGGGCATATAATGGGGTAAAATTAAAGCTTTGTGACGATTTTCAGAAATTTGATAAAAAACGTTATGTTCAGCATTGCTTTGCAGTTTGGCAGTTTGTAGTAGAAACACTTATTTACCCATATTGGATTCGTCAGAATGTGTACTTTCTGAAAATATATGGTTTTCTGGGGTCTCTGTACTGTTAGGGGGGTCTAATGTCGCATAATACACACACCAGGTGCTTATATTGCAGCAGCCAGCGCGTCAGCCGTGAAAATGTATATACAGTATTGTCATTTGGGGGTCTCTGTGCGCCACATAGTTTGGTATATCTATGCATATTGGGCATCAAAGTGTTCAGTAGACCCCTGGCGTTCATATTTAGGATGTTTTATGCTGATAAGTTACGAAATGTGGGGCATATAATGGGGTAAAAATCAAGCTTTGTGACGATTTTCAGAAATTTGATAAAAAACGTTATGTTCAGCATTGCTTTGCAGTTTGGCAGTTTGTAGTAGAAACACTTATTTACCCATATTGGATTCGTCAGAATGTGTACTTTCTGAAAATATATGGATTTCTGGGGTCTCTGTACTGTTAGGTGGTCTAATGTCGCATAATACACACACCGGGTGGTTATGTTGCAGCAGCCAGCGCGTCAGCCGTGAAAATGTCTATACATATTGTCATTTGGGGGTCTCTGTGCGCCACATAGTTTGGTATATCTATGCACATTGGGCATCAAACTATTTAGTAGACCCCTATGTTTATATTTAGGATGCTTTATGCTGGTAATGATACATGGACAATACGTTGCTGGAAAGTTGAAGCTTTGAGGCAATTTTCAGATATTTCACCAAAACCGCCAAATTTGGCAAAGCCTTGCGACTCAGTAGTTTGGAGCAGAAAGGCATGGGTACCCATTTTAGATTCTGTAGAATGTGTACTTTCCAAAAATGTATGGGTTTGGGGGGTAAACATATATTTCTGTGTTTTTACCCCACAAAAATGCAGACAATGTGCTGATTTTTCATTAGCTGACGTTACCCACAGGACAATTTGTATGTGCTAACTTCATTTTGGGGCCTCTAAATGCCATATACTTTGGTAAACCTATGCACAGTGGGCACCAAACTGTTTGGAGGACCCCTGGCAATCACAATTTGGGTGCTTTTTTGTGATACGTAATGATACATGGGTGATATGATGCTGGATAGTTGAAGCATTGAGGCAGTTTTCAGATATTTCACCAAAACCGACAATTGTGGGAAAGCCTTGCGACTCAGTAGTTTGGAGCAGAAAGGCATGGGTACCCATTTTAGATTCGGTAGAATGTGTACTTTCCAAAACTATATGGGTTTTGGGGGGCAAACATATATTTCTGTGTTTTTACCCCGCAAAAATGCAGTCAATGTGTTGATTTTTCATTAGCTGAAGTTACCCACAGAACTGTTTGTATGCGCTAACTTCATTTTGGGGCCTCTAAATGCCAGATACTTTGGTAAACTTATGAACAATGGCCACCAAAATGTTCAGAGGAACCCTGGCAATCATATTTAGGGTGCTTTTTCTTAGTACGTAATGATACATGGGTGATATGGTGCTGGGAAGTTGAAGCTTTGAGGCAATTTTCAGATATTTCACCAAAACCGACAACTTTGGGAAAGCCTTGCGACTCAGTAGTTTGGAGCAGAAAGGCATGGGGACCCATTTTAGATTCGGTAGAATGTGTACTTTCCAAAAATATATGGGTTTTGGGGGTAAACATATATTTCTGTGTTTTTACCCCACAAAAATGCAGTCAATGTGTTGATTTTTCA
Organism: Xenopus laevis; assembly: GCF_017654675.1. Classification (NCBI taxonomy): domain Eukaryota; kingdom Metazoa; phylum Chordata; class Amphibia; order Anura; family Pipidae; genus Xenopus; species Xenopus laevis. The sequence continues at coordinate 204,049,905 of NC_054371.1, forward strand.
TTAGCTGAAGTTACCCACGGGACTGTTTGTATGCGCTAACTTCATTTTGGGGCCTCTAAATGCCAGATACTTTGGTAAACCTATGAACAATGGCCACCAAACTGTTTGGAGGAACCCTGGCAATCATATTTAGGGTGCTTTTTCTTGGTGCGTAACGATACATGGGTGATATGGTGCTGAGAAGTTGAAGCTTTGAGGCAATTTTCAGATATTTCACCAAAACCGACAATTGTGGGAAAGCCTTGCGACTCAGTAGTTTGGAGCAAAAAGGCATGGGTACCCATTTTAGATTCGGTAGAATGTGTACTTTCCAAAAATATATGGGCTTTGGGGGTAAACATATATTTCTGTGTTTTTACCCCACAAAAATGCAGTCAATGTGTTGATTTTTCATTAGCTGAAGTTACCCACGGGACTGTTTGTATGCGCTAACTTCATTTTGGGGCCTCTAAATGCCAGATACTTTGGTAAACCTATGAACAATGGCCACCAAACTGTTTGGAGGAACCCTGGCAATCATATTTAGGGTGCTTTTTCTTGGTGCGTAACGATACATGGGTGATATGGTGCTGAGAAGTTGAAGCTTTGAGGCAATTTTCAGATATTTCACCAAAACCGACAATTGTGGGAAAGCCTTGCGACTCAGTAGTTTGGAGCAGAAAGGCATGGGTACCCATTTTAGATTCGGTAGAATGTGTACTTTCCAAAAATATATGGGTTTTGGGGGTAAACATATATTTCTGTGTTTTTACCCCACAAAAATGCAGTCAATGTGTTGATTTTTCATTAGCTGAAGTTACCCACGGGACTGTTTGTATGCGCTAACTTCATTTTGGGGCCTCTAAATGCCAGATACTTTGGTAAACCTATGAACAATGGCCACCAAACTGTTTGGAGGAACCCTGGCAATCATATTTAGGGTGCTTTTTCTTGGTGTGTAACGATACATGGGTGATATGGTGCTGAGAAGTTGAAGGTTTGAGGCAATTTTCACATATTTCACCAAAACTGACAATTGTGGGAAAGCCTTGCGACTCAGTAGTTTGGAGCAGAAAGGCATGGGTACCCATTTTAGATTCAGTAGAATGTGTACTTTCCAAAAATATATGGGTTTTGGGGGTAAACATATATTTCTGTGTTTTTACCCCACAAAAATGCAGTCAATGTGTTTGATTTTTCATTAGCTGAAGTTACCCACGGGACTGTTTGTATGCGCTAACTTCATTTTGGGGCCTCTAAATGCCAGATACTTTGGTAAACCTATGAACAATGGCCACCAAAATGTTCAGAGGAACCCTGGCAATCATATTTAGGGTGCTTTTTCTTGGTGCGTAACGATACATGGGTGATATGGTGCTGAGAAGTTGAAGCTTTGAGGCAATTTTCAGATATTTCACCAAAACCGACAATTGTGGGAAAGCCTTGCGACTCAGTAGTTTGGAGCAAAAAGGCATGGGTACCCATTTTAGATTCGGTAGAATGTGTACTTTCCAAAAATATATGGGCTTTGGGGGTAAACATATATTTCTGTGTTTTTACCCCACAAAAATGCAGTCAATGTGTTGATTTTTCATTAGCTGAAGTTACCCACGGGACTGTTTGTATGCGCTAACTTCATTTTGGGGCCTCTAAATGCCAGATACTTTGGTAAACCTATGAACAATGGCCACCAAACTGTTTGGAGGAACCCTGGCAATCATATTTAGGGTGCTTTTTCTTGGTGCGTAACGATACATGGGTGATATGGTGCTGAGAAGTTGAAGCTTTGAGGCAATTTTCAGATATTTCACCAAAACCGACAATTGTGGGAAAGCCTTGCGACTCAGTAGTTTGGAGCAGAAAGGCATGGGTACCCATTTTAGATTCGGTAGAATGTGTACTTTCCAAAAATATATGGGTTTTGGGGGTAAACATATATTTCTGTGTTTTTACCCCACAAAAATGCAGTCAATGTGTTGATTTTTCATTAGCTGAAGTTACCCACGGGACTGTTTGTATGCGCTAACTTCATTTTGGGGCCTCTAAATGCCAGATACTTTGGTAAACCTATGAACAATGGCCACCAAACTGTTTGGAGGAACCCTGGCAATCATATTTAGGGTGCTTTTTCTTGGTGTGTAACGATACATGGGTGATATGGTGCTGAGAAGTTGAAGGTTTGAGGCAATTTTCACATATTTCACCAAAACTGACAATTGTGGGAAAGCCTTGCGACTCAGTAGTTTGGAGCAGAAAGGCATGGGTACCCATTTTAGATTCAGTAGAATGTGTACTTTCCAAAAATATATGGGTTTTGGGGGTAAACATATATTTCTGTGTTTTTACCCCACAAAAATGCAGTCAATGTGTTTGATTTTTCATTAGCTGAAGTTACCCACGGGACTGTTTGTATGCGCTAACTTCATTTTGGGGCCTCTAAATGCCAGATACTTTGGTAAACCTATGAACAATGGCCACCAAAATGTTCAGAGGAACCCTGGCAATCATATTTAGGGTGCTTTTTCTTAGTACATAATGATACATGGGTGATATGGTGCTGGGAAGTTGAAGGTTTGAGGCAATTTTCACATATTTCACCAAAACCGACAATTTTGGGAAAGCCTTGCGACTCAGTAGTTTGGAGCAGAAAGGCATGGGTACCCATTTTAGATTCTGTAGAATGTGTACTTTCCAAAAATATATGGGTTTGGGGGGTAAACATATATTTCTGTGTTTTTACCCCACAAAAAATGCAGTCAATGTGTTGATTTCTCAGTAGCTGAAGTAAAGTCCTGATCAATTTGGATGTGCTAACTTCATATTGGTGTCTCTAAATGCCAGATACTTTGGTAAACCTATGCATAATGGGTATCAAACTGTTCAGTGGACCCCTGACAATCATATTTCAGGTGCTTTTTCTTGGTACCTAATATAGTTTGGGATATGCGGAGCAGCAAAATAAAACCTTTGCAATGATTTTTCAGAATTTTGAATTTTTTTTTGAAAAACCGCTATGTTCAGACAAGCTTTTATGTTTGGTAGTTGGGATTAGAGAGACATAGTTACCCATTTTGTAATCGGCAGAATGTGTACTTTTCAAAAATGCATGGTTTTCTGGGGTAAACCTACGGTTTCAGGAGTTTTTGCCTTGGAATCTAAAGCATGCCGTTTTCTGCCTTAGTGCTTTCAAAATTCGGCAATATACTGCCGGGAGTTTTTGAGGTACAGAAGTCTTAAATCTCCCTAAAACTATACATATCTGGTATTGGCACGTTCGAGAGACATAAGGCTTTCCAAATCAGTTGGATTTTCATCCGTAAAATGAAATATTTTTCTGGTATAAATTGATATACGATGAAAAATGGTAATTTTTCATTTTTTTTTGGTATTTAGCACTATAAATTTTTTTGCACAGGTGGAAATACATGAAAACTCAGGCAGATTTAGAAAGCTCAGTTTCTACCGAAAAAAACAATGTATAGTTTTCCTAGGTAAACTATAGGTTTCCCCTCAGAAAATGCCCCTAAAGTGAGAGAGCACAAAATGTTTCAAAAACGGCTGGCATTTCGCGTAACCAAAATGTGAAATTCTGCTGGCACTTAAAGGGTTAAACACTGATTTTCAAAAATAACCCCATAAGCAAGCAACATGACAGCTCCCAGTCATATGCAGTCCATCTTTTTCACACAATTACATAGTTAACAAAATTATATTGGTAACAGATTTAAAAGAAATGGAAGCTATTCCCAGATTTATATTGGGCTGGAAGCTGACACTTTCCCTTCTGCAGGAGGTGGATAGAGGGCACCTACGAGGGCTGATCGTTGCTTTTACCTGCTAGTGAAATGACAGAAATATCTGATTACCTGTATTATGAGCCTGTACAGGTATGGAATCAGTTATCCAGAAACCGGCTATCCAGAAAGCTACAAATTACAGAATGCCCATCTCCCATAGACTCCATTTTATCCAATAATCACATTTTTTTAAAAATAAATTTCCTTTTCCAATGAAATAATAAAATAGTAGAGGTATGGGACCTGTTATCCAGAATGCTCGGGACCTGGGGTTTTCCGTATAATGGATCTTTCCATAATTTGGGTATTTAGTAAATCATGTAAAATTAAATAAACCCAATAGGCTGGTTCTGCTCCCGATAAGGATTAATTATATCTTACTCGGGATCAAGCACAAGACACTGTTTTATTATTACAATATTATTATTAGAAAAAGGAAATCATTTTTGAAAATTTGGATTATTTGGATAAAATGGAGTCTATGGGAGACGGCCTTTCCGTAATTCGCAGCTTCCTGGATAACGGGTTTCTGAGTAACAAAATCTATATCCGCGCCATGTACTTGATCCCAACTAAGATGTAATTAATTTTAATATAACTATTTTAATTATAATTGACTTTATTGGAAGCAAAACCAGCCTACTGGGTTTATTTAACGTGTAAAGTATTTTTAGTAGGTATGAACATTAAAATTACGGAAAGATCAGTTATCCAGAAAGCCCCAGGTCCTGAGCACTCTGGATAACCGGTCCCATACCTGTAATTTTTATTTTGTTGGTGGCCGGGGGTTAAGGAGTGAGAGTGTCACCGACACTAACTTGCCCCACAGGAGGCTATAAATCACAGGCTGGGCACCTCTCAATGGCAATTAATCATTCTAGGCACTCAACTCATCTGCTGCTAGCCGTAAAGGGGAAGTTTCCTTAAATATTAACTTTTATTATGTTTCAGACAGGGGTAATATAAAAAATTTAATATTAGGCCTTTATATTTCAAACCACCTGGCCATGTAACAGGGTTGTAAGCAATTTGCCTACACACACAAACCAATAATAGTGACAAGCAGACCTAGAAATAAGAAGACATGGAACCTACAAGAGATGGATAAACCCTGATGCACCCTCGTTAACTGATGGGCCTTCCTTTATGCAGCACTCTAGCATCTAGTCCTAAGCGAATATCCCATCGGTGTGAATTGGTGTCACGCAAATGGAATTCAAGATAATAACGTGTCACGTCTTCTTCAAATTGCCCTGTTTTAAGAGAGGAAAAAAAATTGCTCCCACTGTCTCTCAGGGGGGTCCAGTTTAAATACATCAGTTGTACATATGTGAACCCTTATCCACCTAAGAACTGGCTTGTTATCATGCAGTGGTGTAATTAGGTTACTGGGCCCCACAGCAAATCAATTTTAGGGCCCCCAAGCTTGTCCTTTTTTACAAATATATGTGAAATATCTCATTAATTACGGCCTCATGGGGCCCCCTGTACCCCTGGGACCCCCTGCAGTCTGCTTCCTCCGTAGTTACGCCCCTGTTATCATGCATATAAACATGAATGTTATGACTAGCGCTCTGAGCCTTAATGATATATTTATTTGCAGCATTTGATATGAAAGGCAGCTGCTTGATGTTGGTATAAGAGAGCACAGGCTGGAAAGGGCTGCCGCACACACACATGGGAGAGAGCTGGAATGTGCACAGCACTGCACGCCTCAGCATTCTGCATCCTCATTTAGGATTCCACAACACACAAGCTGGAGATCTCCTTGCATGAAACGAGCAATTAGAGCTGGCGTGGAGATTAGACGAGGAATATTGAATAACCGTGATCAGCAGCAGCCCCAAGTACAGCCCTGCCATTTGCACCCAGCGGGAGCTGCCACACTCAACACCATAAAGTTTACAGCTACATACGAGTAGATACGCTCACAACCAGTCAGTCGCCTAATATGCAGCTATTGCTGAACTATAGATCCCAGCATCCCCTGAACTACAGATCCCAGGATCTCCCACTTCCTACAGATCCCAGGAGTTCAGCAAAAGACAGAAGGAAGGGGGACACCAGGCCGCAGATACTGATCAAGTGGCCCAGATATTTATTATAGGAAGGTGGTGCCACCATATTTGTTAAATAAGTGGAGTTCATGAGGGTCAAACCTGCAACTCCAGTGGCTACCTGACTACAATTCCCAGCATCCTCCTGACATTCTTCAGCTGTCAATGGGATACTCAGCCTTGCAGCTCAAAAATGCATTTGCACAATTCTAGTAGATTATGGGGGCCTAGGGCAAAATTCCTCCATAAACCAGACATTGGAGAGAGAAATATTAACAACAGACTCAAAAGTGCATCCAAAAAAAATCAACCAATAGGCAATTAGCTGAGTTGGACAAGTAAGACTGATGATAGCGCATAAGTGGTTGCTGTGGTTACTGCACTTGTGCACTTTTGCAGCCACAGAACTAAATGAAGCCCGAGCAGAAAGGCAATAGAGAACATATGAAATGATTACTTGGACTTGTCTCACCTCTTCCTCCTCCTCCTCCCCTACCCCAGAATGAGCTCGTCCTTCTTGCCCCCTTCTCCTCTGTGCATTCCGCTGCCCCTCTGATTCACAGTCAGTGCTGCTCCCCCCGGACTGCGCCTGCTTCATGTCCCCTTCTGACAAGGTCTGGGAGCCCGAGGAGGAAAGTGAAGAGGAAGACGATCGATCGCTTCCATCCGCTGCCGCACCTTCGCGCTCTAAAACTTTCTTCTCCATTTCCAGCGCCGCTTAGAACCACTCTCCGTGTACGAGTCTGACAGCACCTTAACCCCCCCGCAGCAGCAACTTGGTGCCTCCTAGCCCCGTTTACTGTCATGGGTTATAAACTTGGTTTGTGCTCGCGGTGGGGGTGTTTGGTCATTAAAAAGGTTCGCCTGGATCTTTTGGAAATAGCGTAGATGGGGGAAAGTGTCTGTGGAGAAAGTCCGGGGCTTCACACATCACGCCAGGAGAGAGGCGCTTCCTCCAGCATAAGCCTTTAGATGCGCAGAGCCACCACCTTATTGCCTCAGGAATGGCAGCGCTGAACGCCGAATCCTTCCTAAGCGTGCAACAGCCTCTCGACTCTGACAGGCAGCGCAAGCAGCCAATGGAAGAAGAGCGTGGGCGGTGCCTACTTAAGCACCAAACTGCAGGTAAAGGAGTGGAGCTGTCACAGTGAGCATGGACAGTCTTAAAGGGCTCCTCCACCATAAAAACATTTTCTGCACAATGGGGCATCCTAAGCAACTTTCCAACACACATATATCACGCATTTTCAATAGTTTTACAGTTGATTACTGTTGCATTCAGTGTTGGTTGGTTCTTTTTGTTGTTTTCTGGCTTCTCCAACTTCTAAAACCATGTATATTATTTTAGGAGTCAGAACCAGTGGTGTCCAAGACCTTAAGCGAGGTATTACATTAGCACCTTACTAGACCTGGCATAAAAATGTTTCTTTTAATTTTAAAGGTATTAACTCATTTGTTCTTTTAATAATAGTAATGTACTTAGTAATACCACTTTATTTAAAGGTCAACTTCCCCTTTACGCCTCCCCTGGGTATTTCCTTAACAAAAGGCATCTCCTCCTAATCTTCATTAGTACGGTATCCATGATAAGGGGTATTGATCCTCTACATGGGATTGGTTATTTTCTCTGGCCTTCATCTGTTCTAGCTCATCTAACTCATACTATCCATGGTGTTGTAGGAAGTATACTCTAGCTCTAAGGGTGGCCAGACACAGGTTCTCAAGCTGGCCATAGACGCACAGATCCTATTGTACGAATCAATGATTCGTACGATTTTCGGATCGTGTGTGGAGAGTGCCGACATGTTTCGTCCGACAGAGATCGGTCCTTTGGTCGATCGGACAGGTTTGATTTTGACCCGATCGATCCTGCCAGAGCCCATTGCGCATCGTAATCTGATTGTTCAGATTACCCCTGATATAGCCATGCTCGTTAATGGCATATCGGGGAAAGATCCGCTCTTTGGTGATGTCGCCAAACGAGCGGATCTTTGCGTCTATGGCCACCTTTAGATTAAGGTAATCTGACCAATCATCCTATGGCCAAACAGATATTGCCTGTTTTGGTTATTCTCATGGATAGTGAGTGGTCTCATTCAGCCAATTAATGAAACAAGCAGATCTGAGAAGAAGCCCAGGTCTCTTCCTTTTCTGATAATGTTAAAGGCGTCGGCAGATGGAAGGCCTCTTTAGAACAGATTTTCTCTGGATCGACCACCTGGGATCCAATAAGACTGCAGGATGAGCATATGTAGAAGCCTCCTCCCAAGGGACCCATGCATATACTAATGGTCGTAACGGACAAAATCGGTCAAACTGTCCAGTCACATCATTGCATTTATGATCACCGTAAGGGTAAGAATTTAATGCCCAAGGCATTTTACCCAGGTGACCCATCTGCTCAACATATAATGCTCTATTCTGATCTAAATGCAGGTGCACTAACCTTTCCTCAGTAGCAAAATTCTAATCAAAAACACCTTCTACGTCAAGTAACCAAAATCCAAGCTCATAGAAAGTATCTGCAGCTTAGTGGGTGGGTGGCACAATGTCCATAGCTCTCCTTTAATTTCCACAGTCAATTTTTTATATCACCAGTGGGGCATTCTTTCCAAGAATTACATTCTTGACCTATAATGTGAACACACCCTTCCAATTAATGGCGTATTGGTTGCATGGTTCCTGACGACTCTTCACTTTAGACTTATGACTATAATCCCTTATAGGTATTTGCAACTGGGCTGGTCCCTGTTTTGTACAACTTCTTCAAAAATCCTTCTCCTCATCCTTTGTAAGTATTAGTTTTTGTAACTGGATAGAGATTTCTTCCTTGGATGCAAATCTGTAGGACGCAGTGATCAGTGGCATAACTAGATATTACTGTGCCCACAGTTATACTGTGTCTGTATACTATACTATACTGTTATAATCTCTTCAAGCGAACAGATTGATTTTGTTGTAATTAGTGCACTAGTACTATCTGTGTCAATTTAGACTACAGCATTTAACAACAGATTATTTTAGGTACGTGTTGCAGAACAATTCACCTTACTAAAGGTATTCTTTCATTAAAAATTAATGTATATATACTGTATAAAAACTGTTGTCAAAAGGGTATTAATGACTTTGACGTAGTTGGCCATCTTAAATATATTGCAATATATGAACAAACAGTCCCTGTCTTGTTTAAAGGGTAAGGCATTTTTAGTAGCCTCGATTGATTGACTGATTGATTGATTGATTGTCAGGGTATTTATGTTATTGCATTACTGTTATAAATTCCTTTAATTTTCAAGACTTAACTTCATTTTGTACCGCACACACAGTGGTGTAACTATAAAGGAAGCAGACCTTGCAGTCCCTGGGGGCCCTGGGAACAGGAGGTGTCTGCTTCCTCTATAGCTGGAAATTATTCCCCCCCCCGGTCTCCTACCTGGGAAGTGGGACGGTAGTCATATGTGGCCTGAGACACTAAGTAGTGGGCGGGAGGCAGGGAGTGGGCGGGCAGGAGGTGTGGAGTGGGTGAGAGGCAGGGAGTGGGCGGGCAGGAGGTGGGCGGGTGGGAGGCCGGGAGTGGGCAGGCAGGAGCCTGGTAGGTGTAGCTTTGTGATAAGCACCTTCAAAGATTTTATTGCCGGTTGTCCAGCCCACACTTGTTACACCACTGCTCACAAAGTGCATACTTTTTGCTTAACAAAACAGACAAAAATCCTGCAACCTTTCAGGTAGTATAATCCAACCTTGTATACCTTACCTATTTCTGCTGTTTTTAATATAGAAATATAAATGTGATTTTTGAGAAATGGATTTAGACAGAATGCGTCATTTTCACTTTCAATTTGCAATGACTTTTTAGACTCCCATTCTCTACTGTCTTTGCGCTATAAATGTTAATTTCACCTGTTTGATATACTAAAACTTGATGATATTTGGCGATTGATCCCTTATAGTTTGATATTACACTATTATATCCCAGTACCATTTGTCCAGCTGAATGGTATAATTCCATCATATTGCTTAAAGTACAAGCAGATTTTGGTTTTACCTGTTTGATCTAACTTGCAGTCCAGACTAGTATAATGTCAACAAGTAAACCTTGGCGATTGATGCTTTATAGTTTCATTTATTACACATCCTTGTACTATTTGTCCAGCTGAAGGTGGAATTCCAACATATTACTGAAGGTGCAAGCAGACTTTGGTTTCACTTGTTTGATCAGACCTGCAAGTGTAATATCCCCAACTGAAATTAAGTGACTGATCCCATATAGTTTGATATATATACCTGAACACCATGCATTGGATTGCACAATCACTGATAGCCAATGGGTGCTGTGTTAATTTTTAACAGAAAAAACTTACAATACATACTGTACACACAAACAATAAATGAGTCCAAGAGGGCTAATTTCCCTTTAAGTGCCTTTCTCAAATAAATACATTTCCCACAGTCCATTCAGCTTGTGATTGTGAAAACCACTTGAAGATTATTGTGCAATGCCCTAATATTTGGTGATCAAACAAAAATTAAAACTTTCCCATTTATGCAGTACATGAGATAGTAGGGTACCTGGAATACAAATAATGTAAAGCTGATACCTCTATTGGCTAACTGAATAAATACCTAAAGTTTCAGGAGGCCATGGCATTCTCATATGCTTTTCATAGTAAGAGTTTAGCCTTTCTGTTATGCCCTACATCATTTTAACATAGAGAGTTTTAGTCTAGGACTGATGGGAGATGAGAAACTTGCTTAAAGTATATGGTAGGCTCTCCAAAGCATGCAGTAATTGCTAATAGCAAAAAAGTAATAGCAAGGTGCTTGCTAGGCACTTGGTTAAACTTTGGTGACCCTGGCCTTAGGCTTTCCATTTCATCAGTGTATAATCAGGTACACAAAAATAATTTGAAAAACACAAATAATAAAAACTCGAGGTAACTACTAATATCCTCATATTTTACATCTATTTATGAAAATATAGTTTGCAAAATGCCCTTGCGTATAATACAGTATATATAGGTGTACATTTTCTGTTTGCTTTATTTCCCCAGGTTTCTATGAATGTGTTGCTTTTGATTGCCATAACTTGGGGAGGTAATCAAAACGCTGCTACCTGCCACAGATTGCACTTGAATTAATAAAGGAGAAGAGAAAATGGCAGAAGCACTTTAGAGGAAATAATAAAAGGAGGAGAAACGGGCACAAAAAAGTGAAAGAAGGCTATTAAAGGAATCAGAGGGAAGAAGGGTGGAAGAACTGAAAAAAATTAAGAGAATTAAGAAGGGACACACTGAGCATGGAATTAGATGAGATAACAGGGACGTGGGAGGTAGCACATATGCAGTATATGTAACTCCGGTGTTCGACCATGATGCTTATTAATGTAACCCTTTCGACACCCCTTTGTCGGTGTTACACTCCACGTGTGGTGCTTACCTGATGGCACGGGACAAACCTGAGCCACTCCGCAGTGGAATGGGGAGAGACTGGGTACCTGGTAATTACTAGCGCAGTGCCTCGACCTATTGGGATCCGGGAATGCACCTACGGGTGGCCCCACTAGGAATACAGTACTAACACACACAGTATTAGTTAAACTGAATAACGGTTTATATAAAATAACTGGCCAACTAGTACATGCAGCACTCCTAACCGGTGGCAATAGGGCCTCACTAACTAACTTTTAACAGCTTATATAAAATAACTGAAAATAAAAACAGTATGCGCTTCCTATATTAAATAAACTCCCACCAACAAAGTGCTTTTCCTCACAGCAGATCGATTTCTTTTTTGAAATAAAATAACTGGCCAACTAGTAAAAGCAGCACTCCTAACTGGTGGCAATAGGGCGTCACTAACTAACTTGCTAGCACCAAGCTGGCTACCTAACTTAGAAAAGGCAAAATCCTTTAAGAAACAGTCTCTTTATTCTTCAGCACCTCTTTTGTGTACTGTCCCTTTAACCAGGATACTCACAAATCCTCTTTGGAGACTTTAGAGCTCTCTTCAGGCAAATCCGGCACATTCAGGCATACAATGCAGCAATTACCAGCCCCTTTGGATGCTCAGATAGGAATCTCCTGCTGTTTGTTCCTCCAGTCTGGATTCCTTTCACACTCTCTGGGGTAAAGAGTGAAGTTCCGCCACTAGAGTGAAATTCCGCAGCTCTCAATTCATTTCTATGGGATATTGAAAGGCATATTTATCAGAAGGTGAAAGTGAAAGTTCACCCTTTGATAAATACGCCTATAAAAATCCCATAGAAATGAATGGAGAGTGGTGGAATTTCACTCTAGTGGCGGAACGTCACTATTAACTTCACTCTTTGATAAATATACCCCTCTGTCTCTCCAGGAACAGTATGTGGCTTCCCTGTGCCAGCCGATCCAAATGAATACTTTTGGTGACCAGCAGCTCTCTTCCTTCCTTCTCTGTCCACCATGTGGCTCTCTATGCCAGGCTATCTTCTTTTGCCAGTATCTGTGACTTCCTTTTCCTGCCAGCCACCCACTAGCTGCTTTGTCACTTCCTGTTGCACTGAGATCACTGAATAGCTGGTTGCTATGTAACAGCTTACAGCTTCTGCCCTTACAGGGATAAGTGCAATGATTTTGCACTGATTCCATTTATTGACAAAATTCCGTTATGAAATGGTTGCATATTGAAATTACAGTTTAACAGAACTTGTGTTTCTGCACATTGCAGAGGGGGTTAAAATAAAATGCCTTATTTTGGGGTATCAAATCTGTTGTTATGTGTGTTGCTTACAGGATAAACCCCCCAAGCCAGATATTTGTAAAAGCAGAGATGTCAGCCTTGTGGCCCTCCTACTGTTCTGAACTCCATCTAACAGCATCTTAAACTGTCTTTGGGAGATGAATTTTAGAGCTGCTGGGGGCTTTGAATCTGAAACTCCTGAATCAAAGATTTCTGTGCTGTAACCAGGCTATTCGTTTCTGACTTACTTTTCAGTAATATTAATTTTACATGGCTGCGCTGGCAATAGATCAGTCAAAATGTATTTTTTATAAGTGTTCTACATTATGCAGAAGAACTGGATAGTTGCCCTGGGAGGAATGCCACCCAGTCAGCATTTCATACCAGCTGCCAACACTAGGCTTTTATATGTTATATTTATGTTTTCAATGCTTTGCCTTTAGGTCACAGATTCATTCAAAAAATTTAACAGCAAGCTAAAACGTTGCGGGATTTGGGTTTTTGATTTTTTTTTTAAAACCAAGGTTTTTCATCTTTACAGTTACAACAACGGCAATAATATCTCAGGCTAGTATGCACTCAGTGTCGGACTGGCTCACTGGGATACCAGGAAAACTCCCGGTGGGCCAAAGTGTCAGTGGGCCCTCATGCTGCTAAACTTTTGGACTATTTCATGGTCTTTCCCTATTATATGAGAACAAAGTGGCTAAATAGATGGAATAATAGATTACAGTATGTAAAGAAAACAAAAGAATATTAGTACTGAGAGTGGGCCCCTGGTTTAAGGTTTTATGGTGGGCCCCTGGTCAAAGGTTTTTGGGTGGGCCCCTGGTGTCCCAGTCCGACACTGTATGCACTAGATCTCAAAGTTACTAAAGGAAACACTCTCATTAAAGGAGTAGAGAAGGCTTAATCAGTGGGAATGGCACCTTCCCAGTGATTAAAATTACTTGGAGTACTGTTGTGGAGAGCACTGCCATCTTGCTTCTAGTCTCTGCAATCCTTGCTGTAGAGTCCTGCATCAGGTTGGGTACCCGAGGGTTACCCGGGTCTGGTTGCAAGTCTTGTCTTTCTACTTTAAGAAGTAATTAATCAAATAAAATTAGCAATTAACTTTGATCAGCCTCCTGCAAGTAGAATAATAAATATCTTATTGGTTGCTAGTGGTCAATGCACTGAGGCAATTTAGTCACATTATAGTAAATGAATGAGGTTGCATTTGGCAGGAGCTACAATAACAAAGACTGGCCTGCTAGCTGGAGTTTCTTAAGGAACTATGATCGAGTGTTGGAAGGGGGAAAGATATAAATCTCTGAAGGCAACTGTGAATAAAAATGCCTACTCTGTTGTCCTCAGGTGCATGTAGTGGTCCAACATGCAAAAAAAGAGCTACTGTAAATCCACTGACTGCAAATTCCAGTCTAAGCAGTGTCAGACTGGCCCACTGGGATACAGAGGGAAACTCCTAGTGGGCCAAGGTGTCAGTGGGCCCTCTTGCTTTCAACCATTTGCCAAATTTTATGGTTATTCACTATTTCTTTATGCGAAAAAAGAGACTTAATATTGGAAGAACAGAGTATAGTAAATAAATATAAAAGACTAGGAGAATAAAGAAGTTGAGTGAGGAGAGGAGGAATAATAGTTTGCAAAGTGGGCCCTCAGCCTAAGGTTTTTTGGTGGGCCCCTTGCATCCCAGTCCAACACTGAGTCTAAGCCAGTGGTTATCAGACTGTTTCCATTCAAGCCCCAATGAAGGACCAACCTTTGGGTCCTTTTGAAAAGGTACAAACATAAAAATACTGTATTATTAGTGTATCAGTCATACAGCCATTATATGGCTGTATGACTGAGTATCTGGAGTATCTATAAAAGCAAAATCATGATCATCCTAAGTGACACTGGGCTTTTAGTTGTATCTATGTGCCAAAAATTGCTGTCGAATCACATATGTTGCCAACTGAATAAAGGTAGCGGACCTATGAAGTCAGGGAGTGGGCCAATGATGTTTGGGGATGGGCTGGGGACATTTAGGGGCAGGCCACACAATTCTTTGGGATGTGTCGAGTTTTTTTACAGGTGTAAACCAAGCAGGCAGTTAGCATTGGTCAGCTCTGATGAAGTGCCGGTAGTCATGGGCACAAAACGCGTAGGCTGAATTGCAAGGTCACTTGCCACCTTTTGTCACATTATTTGCTACAATAAAGCCACATTTTGATGAAGAATACACGCCTCTTCTATCCAACTGAGCGCCCATGGTGGTGAACTCATCCTTTGTTGAGTTAGCATTGCCACCTGCCATCTTTTTGACAGGCTTTCCGGGTTAAACTCGTTGGTGATCCTAACCTATCATCTAGCAGTGTATTAAGGAGGTGTGCTTTTTGTTTCCCTTTTCCTTTTTAGCTTTTCTGCTTTTTATTTCTCTTTCCTCAGCTAACTTTGCATTACTCTTTAAAGTGGACCTGTCACCCAGACATAAAAATCTGTATAATAAAAGTCCTTTTCAGATTAAGCAAGAAATCCAAATTCTTTTTTTTATTTAACCATTCGTAGCTGTTGTAAACACATTTAAAACTCTCAGCTTCAATCAAATACTGCCTGCCCCTCCTCTATGGCTTATACATAGAGGCAGGGCAGGCAATTACTTTCACTTTCCATTCAGCACTTCCTAGATGTCACTGCTCTCCCCACATTCCCTCTGTTCTCTTCACCATTTAATTGTGTAGCCAGCGCATGGGGATGGACATCAGGTCCCCCATTCTGGTGCACAAACAAGATTTTGAGATGATGCAAGGCTTGTCTTAAAGGGGTGGTTCATCTTTAAGTGAACTTTTAGTATATTATAGAATGCACTAGTTTAGCTTTTTTAGCTGAAGGGGAGGCATTTATCTCCAGGATAGACTTGTCACCTTGTGGAATCACGCTCTGAGCTCAGAGACTCTTGCTGTGTTACTGATGACTTCAGAGAGCTGTAAATTCCATGGCAGAACTTGGATTCCGTTATGCTTACAAACAATTTCATGCTGGGTCTGACTTTAACAACTTCCCATTGGTTCTGTTATCTTAAATATTTCTCAAAATCTATGAAACAGTAATTTGAAGTTAATTTCAGAGGCTTCCATGAATTCGCATTTACCAAAAAAAGAAGTTGGCATTCAAAAAATTACTTGTGTTACCCAAAAGTATATTAAATACAAAAATCTTTATTACATACATACAACATATCAAGCCCCTTATATTTTTCATTCTCCAAAAACACTTAGCCATAGGATATGTATACTTTTGGGTGACCCACGGGATTTTTTGATTCTCTACTCCTTTTTTTATTTGTATGATGTTTTACTCCCTTTGCTGAGGGTTTGGGGTTGGTGCCCCTGGATCATGGTTTACTTTTTGGTGAATAATATTGTTTTAAACCAATTTATTGTGAGTTATGTATTATGGGTATGAGACCTGTTATCCAAAATGCTACGGCCCAGGGGTTTTCTGAATAAAGGGTCTCAGATCACCATACCTTAAGTCTGTTAAAAATTATTTAAACATAAAATTAACCCAATAGTATTGTTTACCCACCAACAAGGTTTAATTAAATCTTATTTGAGATCAAGTACAAGGGCCTGTGCTATTATTACATAGAAAAAGGAAACATGTTTTAAAGAGGTTGTTCATCAAGTTAACTTTTAGTATGTTATAGAATGGCTAATTCTAAGCAACGTTTCAATTGGCCTTCAGTTTTTTTACTGACTTTTTCCAGCTTTCAAATGGGGGTCACTGACCTCATCTAAAAACAAATGCTCTGTAAGGCTACATTTTAATTTTTATTGCTACTGTTTATTACTCCTCTTTCTATGCAGGCCCTCTCCTATTCATAATCCAGGCTCTCATTCAAATCAATGCATGGTCTCTAGGGTAGTTTGGATCCTAGCAACCAGATTGCTGAAATTGCAAACTGCTAAATAAGCAAAAGCTAAATAACTCAAAAACCATAATTAATAAAAAATTAAAACCAATTGCAATTTGTCTCTGAATATCACTCTCTACATCATACTAAAAGTTAACTCAAAAGCGATCAACTCCTTTAAAAAGGATTAAAATTGAGTCTATGACCTTTGCATAATTTGGAGCTTTCTGGATAATGGATTCTATACTTGTACTATATTTGGATTTGAACAAAACGAACCCTCCCAGAAAGCTAGGTCACCAGCCTTAAGCTGGCCATAGATTTTTAAAAGATCAGATCCTGATCGTGAGACCACGATCTTCTCAGAACGATCGTACGATCGTATGAATATACCATCAACTAAAAAGACCAATTTGGCAGGAAAACAAAGGGGAGCTGCCTGCTTGGCCCTGCAAACATACATACATACATTGCACTGTGACCGACAAAGATTTTTTGACCTGGCCGATCAATTTTCTGACAGATGTTGGCCGAAAAATCGTAAGATGTACGATCGTTCGAATCCCACTAACCGCACGATAATTTCGAAGGATTGGTCGGGCTTCCCTAAAATCGGTCGTTCTGCAAGAAGAATCATCACGTCTATGGGGACCTTAACATACAAACAAGGAGCAAGGATGCATGCAATGTCCTGGGATTTGTACTCAGAAAAACAACAAACAGCTCAAAGAAAGTGATCTCTAAATTAATCTGGCTGCTGAAACACAGAAAAACAGGAAATTTGTGTTTTTATTTTCCCTATAAAAAATAAACACAAATAGTGTTTATTCATGCTCTGACTGGAGATCCTTGGGCATTTTCTCCAAATACTTTCCAAATGCATTTAACAGAGTTTTTGCTTATTGGCTCTCGTGGGAAGGCTTCTTCCAGCAACTCAACCCTGTATCTGGGATTAGAACTTTAAATTTGAGTACACTGTGAAGACTGAGATTCTTGTGTGTTGTGAGATGCCTTTTATTTTAAATAAACATTCACATGCAACACTAGCAAGCACCCTGCAGACGCAGTAGGCTGGGGGATAATTCATGCTTGTTTTACTTGTGGCTTGGAGTGAATCTGGCAGATCATTCTGCTAACCCTTTTGAAATTTACATTCACACCTTCCCTTCCTTACTTCTTCTTACATCACTTCCATGTTTACTGCAGAAAAGTGGTTTATGCATGAGGCTGTGGATAAAACTGTGTAGAACAGTTAAAAGCATGAGAAGGACAGCGGAAGATCAACTAAATTTAAATGGGTGGTTCACCTTTAACTTAAATTTTGGTATGTTATAGAATGGCAAACTTTAAGCAACTTTTCAATAGGACTTATTTTTTCTGACTGTTTCCAGCTTTCAAATGGGCGTCACTGACCCCATCTAAAAAACAAATGCTCTATAAGTCTACAAATGTATTGTTATTGCTACTTTTTTTACTCCACTTTCAATTCAGGCCTCTCCTATTCATATTCCAGTCTCTTATTCAAATCATTATATGGTTGTTAGGATAATTTGGACCCTAGGAACTAGTTTGCTGAAATTGCAAACGGGAGAGCTGCTGAATAAAAAATTAAATAACTCAAAAATTTAAAATAATAAAAAATGAAAACCAATTGCACATTGTCTCAGAATATCACTCTCTATCTCATACTAAAAGTTCATTTAAAGGGGAACACCCCGTTTAAACATACACAAGTCTTGAGGGATGCTCCCTACCAAATAAGAAAGCCCTTTATGCTTCAAGAAAATACCCACCAAGATGTACAGTGCAGTTAAACCCTGAAAGTAATATTTCTCTAGCGATAAGTCCGTAGGGGCAAATTTACTAAAGGTCGAAGTGGCTAACGCTAGCGAAAATTTACTAACGGCCCCTGGCATAAATTCGCTAGTGAAGTAGACATACTCTACCGCTACTTCACACCCCGTTACCCCTTGCGCCAGACTTGACTTTTGCCAGCTTGACCAGGCTAAGCGCAATAGAGTAGATAGGATTTTCTTCAAAAATAGTTGAAGTAGTTGCAAAAATAGTTGAAGTAGTTGCTGCAGCATACACGTCCATTGTACTTTAACTGCACTCCATATGCTAATTAGGCATCGCTAGCGCAAGTTCGCAATGTATGGTAACCTGTGTGCAACTTCGGATCTTCGTGAATTGTGAAGCCGTCCCTAGTGCATTTTCGGCGCATAGTGTTGCTATGCTATTTACAACAGGATTATACTTCAGGTAATCCTATTTCTGTCCAGCCACCCTCCTTTTCTAATTATCAGGGAGGTTTACAAATGTATGCCCACCTTAACATGCGTAATAGGTATGTTAAGGTAGGTTGATTGAAGATCAGAAATATGGAGGGCAGAATGCATAGTGCAGCCATGTAAACATAGGGAAAAATATTTGAATCAGCTTTGTGTTTCTTTAATGTAAGCCAAGCTATTAATATATTATCTATTAAGCAGCCTTATCATATACACACTCATAATATTGTTTTTACTACATGCTCCCTTATGAATCAACATTGTTAGGGATATAAACCCCTGTTTTTCTTTAATTTGCAAATAATCGAATGACTTGTATGAACTGCTGAAATTCATAAATTAAGTCTGCTCCAGCTGGCAGAATCACTGGGATCATAGATGTTCATTTCCTTTTCAGCAGATTCACAAATTATAATAAATGCCTGTCAGTTTGTTCATCCCTTGAGCTTGCTGAAATGTAATCGTGATTCAGTCTCTGGCTACTAGGAGGTGACAATCTGTGTGTAACGATCTCGTTATCAGGAACCTTGTTCAGTGATAGTACATTTGGACGCACAGGTTAACCCTGTGGTTTCTGGTGTACACCAACGTTCTTTTAGGGTCCCGGCTTTCTGCTGCAAAAGCCAAGAAGGAAGTGCGAAACAAGTCCGTAAACAAGGTACCGGCAGGGAATTAGATAAGATGTAGTCAAAGTCAGGTGAAGAGTTCAAGGCAGGTGGCAGAAATCGTAGTTAATGGTTCGGGCCGAAGTCAAAACCAGGAATTTGAATCATGACGCAGGCGCCAAACCACAGGCGATGTGCCGCCGGCATCACCCAACATCAATGTCGGATCCGCCCCCGCAATCGGAGAGGGACGCGCCAGGAGGTAAGAACCCTATACAATCTTCCGGCACGTGTTTCTATAGTAAATGTGTTTCTATAGTAAAATACGTGAACAGTCTTTCCTGGTACAGAGCATGCACTTGAAAGACCAGCTTACAAAAATACCCACATGGTCATATTTGAGTATGATTTTCCATATTTCATCTATTTATTAGAAGGTAATATAGAGCCCTGAAGTTTTAGCTGTTGCTTGTGAGGTTCCAGTAGCTATAATGCAAGGAGATCTGATATTAAAGACTTAGCCAACTTTAGTAGGTACACTATATTTCCAGAATAGAAGTATGAGGACACCTGCTTGTCGACATCTCATTACAAAGCAAGGGTTTTAATTTGAGGTTGGTCCAGCCTTTAACTCTACTCTTCTGAGAAGGCTTTCCAATTGATGCTGGAACATTGCTCACAGTTTTCATTCCAATTAATCTGACAGGTGTTCTCTTGGGTTGAGGCCAGGATTTTATGCAGGCCAATCATGTTCTTCCACTCCCATCTCTGCAAACCAATTCTGTATGGGCCTTACATGGCATGGGGTTATTATCCCGCCTTTTTAAAATTGTTGCTGCAATGTGTGAAACAAAATTATTTATCCCTAGAGGAAACCCAAAAGGAGTCAAATATCACACAATCCTCAAATATGTGTGGGGAAAGGGAATTTATTTTATGTACAAAAGAACAAAACTGAATGTTTTGTTGGTGAAATATATATGAGAAAAACTCTTATTGTGACCACAATAACATCTGTTAAATTGCTATGTGTATCTCAAATTAAGTGTCACACGTGGTGTACCATTGTGTCCAAAAATCTAAGTGCATATAGTGAACAAAGTATTGTATTGTGTCTTATTTTAAACCATCACTCAATTAATTATAGTATCCACTGGCAGATTAGTGGGGGGAATTAAAACTTAACATTTATAAGCTCTAATATAAAATCAAAATAAAAAAAGAGTTGGGGAATTGGGGAAATTTGAGAGGGGATTGTATTAATAATTGCAAAAGTGGTATTAACACCTGTTAAATCTTAAGCATACACAAAAGTGTAATAAATTATTCCACATGGGAGGTTGTGATCCTGTAGTGGTCTATTAAAGTCACTTTTAACAGTGTATTTAGTAACTATACCCCTGCATTGATTTGAAAAAAACGATTGTATTTGCAGTGTAGGAAGCACATCATTGTCAAGAATGTCATTGTATGATGTAGTGACACCTGTGTCAGCAATTACAGCTTTTGCTGTCATAGCCATTCTGATATTTAGAAGGGGTGTCTATATATTTTTGCCCATATAGTGTATGTATAAATACACTGTACTGCCGCATAAGGTTCTATCAACATCGCATACACATAAACAAATGTAAAAAGAGTTGGGGAACAACACAAGCATAAAAAAAGTTCCTGGGTGCCAAAGAAGGGCTATGATTGGCTATGATTTGGCTATTTGACCCTCATGTAGACTGGCAGTAGTCAGTTTTGCAGCAGCGCACTCCGGACCTCCACAGAAAACCAACCAAGCCAAGGTTCAGGTTAAAAGGATATATATTTTATTTATGCATCTGATATACAAACAAGAGTCAGAGGTCCAAACCTGAAATTCAAAAATAAGCACCTGCTTTGAGGCCACTGGGAACAACATCCAAAGGTTGGTGAGACAAATGTTGGGGTTGGGGATGAACTAGTAGATTGGCAAATTACTCTGAAATTCAGTAATACAATGTTGCATTTCGAGTTTAAGAGTTGTGAGTACAGGTATTGGTTCTGTTATCCAGAATGCTCGCGATCTGGGGTTTTCGGGATAAGGGATCTTTCTGTAATTGAATCTTCATACTGCTTACAGGAGAACTAAACCCTAAAAATGAATAGGGCTAAACATGCCATATTTTATATACTGATCTTATTGCACCAGCCTAAAGTTTCAGCTTGACAATAGCAGTAATGATCCAGGACTTCAAACTTGTCACAGGGGGTCACCATCTTGGAAAGTGTCTGTGACACTCACATGCTCAGTGGGCTCTGAGCAGCTGTTGAGAAGCTAAGCTTAGGGGTCATCACTAATTATCCAGCAGAAAATGAGGTTTGTCTGTAATATAAGCTGATGCTACAGGGCTGATTATTAAATTCTAATGCTAGTTGCACTGGTTTCTGTGCTGCCATGTAATAATTATCTGTATTAATTACTATTCAGACTTATATTGTGTAATTTATATTCTATGGGGCAAATTCACTAAGCTAGTGTGAATTTTCTAGCGTTGGGCATTTTCGTTACTTCGCAAATTCACTAACGGACGCTGGCGTAACTTCGCTAGTGTTACTTTGCACCCTTACGCCTGGCGAATTTGCGCAACGGACGTAACTACGCGAATTTTTTACACTAGACTTCCTTCGCCACCTCAGACCAGGCGAAGCGCAATAGAGTAGATAGGGATTGCTTCAAAAAAAATCCCAAAAAACGCTGGCGTTTTTTCTTTATTATGGGTGATAAATTGAAAACTATCGAAAAAATTTTTGGGGCTCCCCTCCTTCCCCCCTACATTTCCTAACTCATGGCAACAGAATAAAAAATTTATTTGCTGTTTTGAAGGTTTCCCAGGCTTGTGTAGTTCTGCTACGAATACTTCCATTGGAAATTGAATTTGGCGCCGTATGCAAATTAACCATCGCTAGCGTAACTTCGCTTCCCTTGGCGAAGTAACGCTAGCACAACTTCGGAAACTTACAATACCCCTGATCGCAACTTTGAATTTTAGTGAATTTGCGGAGTGCTGGCGAAAATACGCCTGGTGAAGTGTGGCGTAGCGCGGTAAAGCGCAACTACGATTCTTAGTGAATGTCCCACTACGTGTACTGTATATTGTGAGTCAGTCCCTAAAATCAGCAGATTTGTGGTTTGTGACTACTTTATATTCTTTATTTTGCTCCCTTTCAAAAAATGAGCCCCGTAATTTCCCTTTTTGTCTGTTACAATATAGTATTCATCTATCACACAGAGAGTTCCCGCAGAACTGTTCCTGTAATAAAGAGTAAAAATTTTTGAATTATGACTGTATAGAGCTAACTTTTTACAGGGAATATGATGTATATGACTTTCAAACCGGCACTTTAAAAAATGAACTTCATCGTTTATTGCCCAAAAAATGGTCTGCCTTCTAAATCAAAAAAATTCTCACACCTTGGAAAAGGGAAATGTCAACTTTTCCCTGTCATTTAACTGTATGGACTATATAAAGAAGCCACAAATATAACAAATATAATGTGTTAAAAATCACAAATATATAGAGGTGAGTAAAGTCTTTGGGAGAATTTTAACAGTGTATAAGTAGACGATACTGGGCCCCATACAGGTATGGGATCCATTATCCGTAACTCTTTACCCGGAAAGCACGAAATTGCGGAAAGGCTGTCTCCCATAGGAGCAAATTCACTAAGCGCCGAAGCGCCGAACGCTAGCGTTAGTTCGCTAGCGTTTGTCATTTTCGTTACTGCGCAAATTCACTAACGGACGCTGGTGTAGTTTCGCTAGTGTTACTTCGCACCCTTACGCCTGGCGAATTTTCGCTAGTGACGTAACTACGCAAATTCACTAACTTGCGCAGTGTACTGAACGCTACCTTTTACGCTAGACTTCCTTCGACCACCTCAGACCAGGCGAAGCGCAATAGAGTAGATAGGGATTGTTTCAAAAAAAGTCAAAATTTTTTCTAAGTCCCAAAAAACGCTGGCGTGTTTTCTACATTATGGGTGATAGGCTGAAAAAGATCGAAATTTTTTTTGGGGCTCCCCTCCTTCCCCCCTACATTTCCTGACTCATGGCAACTTACCTAGACAGTGGGCACATGTGTAGGGCAAAATAAAATTTTTATTTGCTGATTTGAAGGTTTTCTAGGCATTTGTAGTGCTGATACGTATTCCTCCATTGAAATTTGAATTTGGCGCCGTATGCAAATTAGCCTTCTCTAGAGTAACTTCGCTTTACATAGCGAATCAACGCTAGCGCAACTTCGCAACCTTACGCTACCCCTGTGCGCAACTTCGGATTTTAGTGAATTTGCGGAGCGCTGGCGAAACTACGCCTGGCGAAGTGCGGCAAAGTTGCGCCTGGCGCAACTTCGAATCTTAGTGAATTTGCCCCATAGAATCTATTTTATACAAATCGAATTTTTTTTTTAACAATTCGTGTTTATTTAGTTTCAAATGTACACATTTAACATCATATCACTGATCAGTATGCGTTGTACAATGAATAATATAGTATGAAATGCCACAAATCTAATTTTTTAAAAATGATTTCCTGTTTCTCTGTAATAATAAAACAGTACCTTATACTTGATCCAAACTAAGAAATAATTAATCCTTATTGGAAGCAAAAACATTGGGTTTTTTATAATCTTTACATGATTTTCTTGTAGACTTAAGGTATAAAGATCTAAATTACAGAAAGATTTGTTATCCGGACTACCCCATGCCTAATTCGTTATTGTTAAAGTAGTGCATGGCCACTAAATGATGTCTAAACGATGTCTGAACGATGGGGGGGAGTGCTTATGTACTCTCATCCGACCCTGATGAATACAGATCTACTAAACACATGATTCATAACAAAGCACATAGATCTACACCAGTTGTTTATACAAGAAATGTATTTTGCACAATGCATATTGCCTTCCTAATAATAAGGGGCATATTTATCAAGGGTCGAATTTAGAGTTTATGGGAGTTTATAAAAATTCGGGAAAAAAATTCAATTTATATAAAAAAATAGAATTTTTTAATTTTGGGTGAATAGGGTCGACACGCAAACTCAATTTGAATTTGAATCAAATACGATTTGAGTTTTTTCTCCAAAAAAAATGTGATTTTCAAAAGTCCACAAGACAACTCCAAATTGATGGCTAAAACAAGAATTCGGCAGGTTTTAGATGGCGAATAATCATGATAGTACAGTACATGATAAATTTCCAAATTTTTAAAACTCAAATCAAATGTGGACTATTCCCTAGTCGAATTACACTAAAATAAACGCAAACATTCGAATTTTTAACTTCAAAATTTCGATTTTTTTCACTTTGATTCAAGGTTGTGGAGGAAGCTTATATACAGATTGCAGAATTGAAGGGAAAGAACAAGTTTTTAAAGTACATACATCTACGTTACTTTAAACGCGTGCAGTAATAGTACATCTGTCACAATTTCTGTAAAGAAAAACATATATCCAGTTCATGGCATAAATAACAAGGGGAGCGGCCCAGATGTAGTGGCATCCCCCTTGTCTCCTGCCAGGAGGTTATCAGCACATCACCATTGGTGCAAGATGGCAAGCCAAGGTAAGGATATCACATTTTCTATAAAGAAGTGTCTTTCTACAAAGAAGGTACAGTATACTATCTCTCTTTCTGTATCCCTTATGTCTCACCTTTTCCTTGTCATGTTTTGTTAAAGGAACAGTAACACCAAAAAATTAAAGTGATGAAATTATAATCTAGTGTTGCCCTGCACTGGTTAAACTGGTGTGTTCAAAGCTAAAAAAGCTAAAAAAAGGCCCAGGATGCACAGCAGATAACGATAAGCTCTGTTGTATACAATGGGATTCTTTCGAACTTATCTGTTATCTACTGTGTATCCTGTGCTTGAATGGCTGCACCCAAGGCACACCTCAAAGGTCCAAAGAATCACTAAATTCAAAGATTTTTCTTCAGTTAAAAAATGCTACTTTATTAAATACATCTTGGTACTAAAAACAGCGTCCGAGGTCTGACGCATTTTGTGTCACTGCACTTCCTCAGAGACCTGGGTCCGGGCTAATTGCACCCGGGTCATTAAATGGGTATGGTGAGCGGCCCCTGTCTATATACATATATAAATACTTAGAAATACACTATTACCACATGTTGGCTTGATTGACTCATATCGAACCCCTAGTACAGCGCTGGATGTTTTTGTGCCCCCAAGGCCACACAGCAGTTTGTTTATATAAACTATAGTAGTGTTTCTGAAGGAAACACACCAGCTTTACTAGTGCAGGGCAACACTATATTATTAAAACACGTTCATTTTTTGGTATTACTGTCCCTTTAACAGGAGCATGACTTCTGGATATTTTAGTAATCAGTTATATAAAGTAATAACTGATATGCCCAGCATTGTCTGGTTAATTTGATGCTTTATGTTTTAAAGTAAATGAATGTTTTTTAAGTAAAGGTGCCCATACACTTAGAGATCCGCTCGTTTGGCAATGTCGCCAAACGAGCGGATCTCCCTCCGATATGCCCACCTTAAGGTGGGCAATATCAGGCTGATCCGATGCCTAAACGGGCGGTCGGATCGTGGGACTGCATCAACGAATAGATGTGGCCGCGATCCAACGGGATTTTTTGTCCCATCCGATCGAGATCTGGCCGGCTTTTGGCCAGATTTTGATCGGTGAAACCCGTCGGGGGGCCCCATACACGGGCCAATAAGCTGCCGACACGGTCTGTCGGCAGCTTTTATCGGCCTGTGTATGGCCACCTTTACACTCATTGGTCAGATAGGTAGGTGGGCATGTAACCAGCATTGGCTGGTAAACCAATAAGGTATGGTAAAACCCCCATGTAAATGGTTTCTCTTTTGCTATTTTCAGATTCTATGGAATGGAACAATCTGATTGGTTAGATAGCATGTGTGGTTATAGAGTAAACAGACTGAACTCAGCAACTTTGAACACTAGTAGGAGCATGTTTTGTGCTTTGGCATGATCTCCTTCTAGAATGGCACAGTCTTATTGATCAAATGGGTAGATTGAAGCTGAGGACCTTTGAAAATCCAAAAGTACATTTTTTATGAGATCTGATTGGTGAGATTGGCAGGCATATGATGCTGGGAGTCATCGGATAGCAGATTGAAGCTTATCACCTTTTAAAAGCTTGAGGTATATGTTTGCTGCCACTGGTCATACAATGCTGAAATGGAATGGGTCAGATACAACAGTGTGCCATAGCAGGGACTTCGTTTTTACACGCAAAAAGCAGTCATTGACCTTCTTCTGGATCAAGGAAATTTTGATTTATGAGGACCCTGTTGAACTAAACTGTTATCTATAGTTATTATACCATAAACATGTAAAATTGTACAGAACTGTCAGTATTTCTTTATTGATTTGGGGTATTTTTAAGGGTATATATATATATATACAGTATATATATATATATATATATATATATATATATATATATATATATATATATATATATATATATATATATATATATATATATATATATTTCTCTAAGGTTCTCCACTCTGATATCTATTAATAATAGTGTATATGTCAAATTTCAATATATTTGGCAATGATAACCTTAACATATTGTTCAATATTGATACATATGTATGATCATCCCTGGACTTTATTGCAGCAGGGTCTATATATTGTCCCTTTTTAAATGGGTGTAGTGTAAAGCTACAGTGCCACTGTAATGTAACCGTTTTGCAAGTTCAATTACTCCCATAAATAGACAGATAAAAAAGGAGGAGGCGAGTGAAAAATGTAGGCAGCTTATATCCATATATTTATACTAAATGCAGAACACCAGCAAATCAAAATTAAAATATTCATAGTTTGCAATAAAAATACAGATCGATAAAAAAATAGTCTAAAAAAAGCTGATATTACATTTTTTTACTTCCTTTGGATTATGTAGCTCCCATCAAATATTTAAAGACTGTAAAGTAAACCTGAAATGATAGCAGTAAAAGAAATGAATATAATAACGAGGAAGAATGAAGTATAATGTGCCATTGACTGAAGGTCTGTGATGCTGGGTCATATGAATGGGAGATGAAGATGTTTCCTAATGGAGAAAGGATGGATACATTCAATGAAGATGAAAAGAATAATATGAGAGGC
This sequence comes from Xenopus laevis, assembly GCF_017654675.1. NCBI lineage: Eukaryota > Metazoa > Chordata > Amphibia > Anura > Pipidae > Xenopus > Xenopus laevis. The sequence continues at coordinate 204,077,404 of NC_054371.1, forward strand.
TCTGTGCTGCTACTGATTGAAGACATTCGATAAATCTTTCAATATGACAATTTCTGGAAATGAGGGGGGGTTTAAAAAAGCTGGAGATATACTTAGAACAGAAGAAGAAACTTTGTAGATTAGCTTCATTATGAACAAAAGCGAAAGTCGGAGCACAAAATTGGGTTCTGAAGTGGACGCATTTCAACAGCACATATGTCACTTTCCTCCATAATTTTGTAAAAACCCAGGTATGAATTTTGTTTAAAGGGAACTGTACTCCTGAACATCACAGGTCTCTATGAAAATATATTGCATGCAATAGTCCATATGTAAACCACTGCTTCATCTAAATAAACCATTTTCATACAAATAGACTTTTCTAGTAGAAGGTTCTATTTTATAATGCTAAATAGAAAAAACTGCCATTTTAAAGGGATACTGTCATGGGAAAACATGTTTTTTTCAAAACGCATCAGTTAATAGCGCTGCTCCAGATTCTATACTAGGCCACTTATTATGATATGCTTTATCTGTTGGTTATGTATTTATCCCAAAGGTATAGTTTACCTTTAATGGACATTAAGGGGCCGACTTATTCAAATTCTGATTTCCTTTTTTTCACGAATCACATTTTTTCTCAAAAAATTTGTTTTTTTATTTCTCTAAAAATCAAACCATTTGAGATGCAAAAAATATGCAGTCGAGGTCCCATAGAAGTCAAGCAGAGCTGCACCGATCCTATTAAACTTTTTTTTTAAGACAAAAAAGTTTTTTACACCGATTAGCGTTGGATTCAATCAATTCCTGTGGTGGTTCCTTGGATGCTCCGCCTCTCGCATCCCATATAGATTCAAATTATAACGAAATTTTGGAAACACTCACAAAAGCAGATTAACTGCAATTAAGCCTTTATTCCTTTGCCACACAACATGTTTCGGGCACCTGACCCTTTTTCAAGTGAACTTTTTCAAGAACTTTTTTTTTAACCATTAAGATACATGTTTTTCAATTTTTTTTTAGCAATTTTAGCAAAAACTTGAATTTTTAGAGGTTGTAGAGATTTTAATTTTTTCAGATTGTTCAGCTTTTTTTTCATTTGTGTTTTTCATATTTGGTTTAATTGTTATTTCTAAAGCTAATACCACTATTTTGACCTTAATTGGGCCTCTTATTGTAAAACATTGTAATTTAGAAAAGCATTAAACAATCATTGATACAAAATAAAATGTAACTTGGTGGGTTATTTGCTCAATGCTCCTTGATTTGTTTTATAGTTTTTTTATAGAAAAGACAATGAAACAATCTTGCAGGGACATTGAGGACGACCCAGGGAAACAAATGCCTCTGAGTAATATTAGCTTTATAATGCAAGCCTGTAGACATTGTGTATCTGTCACAACATATGTAAGATGGGGCAGCTGGCACAGGGAATCGAGTATGACTACAGTGATTGGAGTTCAATTTATTTTGCCTCCCATTGTGAAAAGCACATCAAGTTTGTTTTTGTAAAAAATAACCCCTATAAATCAGCAAACGTATTAGGGCTTTGACATGCATTTTCAGCGACACACTGAGCCAATAGGCCCATGCTTGCCTTTTTTTTGTTCATCTGAATTCAAGCACAAACAAAGCAGAAATAGATTTTTCAACAATTTTGGAAATTGCTGCTCCCTGTAACTTGAATCTTTTTTTTTCTTCCTTGAATTGAATCTTACAGCAATATAATTCAATTCCATTTAAATCACAAGTGACTTGATGAAGATGAAAAGTGCTGTAACACACCTGCTGCTCCTTTATATAGGAGATCACCAGGGCTAAAACTAAATATTACCGGGGCCCACAGCAATATATATTTGGGCCCTAAAACCTCCGGAAAATTAAATGTTCTGTAAAGATATGGTGGAGATTGGTGGCCCTATTGTTACAAATTCATATATTCTCATCAGTAATTCTAAGGAAAAAAGAAGCTATGGATAATTGTGCAATATCACAGATGACAGAGTGGGTGCTTTTACATTGATTATCCATGGTAGCAACTAATAGCCTTTAAGGAGAAGGACAAATATTAGGCACCCCCTCCCCCCCACAGTGGTTATAATCTCCTGATTACCTGATACCCTGGGTTGGTGTTCCTGTTAGCAGAAAACTGCACCGACCTGGGGTAATTGTGAGCACCTTGGAGCAATCATCTTCCTGCTTCTTACATCTTTGCTCCGGGTGCAAGTCTGAAGAGCCAAACTTTACACAAAATTCTCCTTCCCCACTCAACTGGGGCCTGGGGCCATTGAAGAATGAAGAAGTGGAAGAAGATGATCTCTCCATGGTGCTCGCTCAAAAGCAGCCTAGGACTGTGCTAAGAGGAGCACCAGTCTAAAGGACAACATCTATTAAATATTAAGGCTTAAATACCTTCTCGTTCTTATGTAAGAGAAGGGATATACCAGATACAGTACTTACTGAAGCAAAATTAGATATTTGTTAAAATATACCGATCACAGCTGCTACTTGAAGCTGTAGGGCAGAAGTGAGGATTGTACCAGTCTGTGATTGGTGACAGGGGCAGATTTATCAAGGGTCGAATTTCGAAGAGAAAAAACTTAGAAATTCGACCATCGAATATGTGTAGTACGTGTGTAGTACGATAGTCGGAATCAAAGGTTTTTTCTGTTAAATTAAAATTGTTCGATCGCACGATGAAATCCTTCGAATCGTTTGATTCGTACGATTTAATCGTACGGTCATTTCGACTTCTCAAAACTTAGCCAACGGCTCATATAGGCTATAGGAGGTTCCCCCACAGGCTAAACAGCAATTCGGCAGGTTAAAGATGGCGAAGTGTGAAAGTCGACATTTTTTAAAGATGGCGTACTTCGATTATCGAATGGTCGAATTTGTGAATTTTTTTCAATTCAAATCGAATTTTGGCCTATTCGATGGTCGATGTACCCAAAAATTAATTCAAAATTCGAAGTGTTGTAAATGGGCCCCCTAGTCTAGGGAGTGGGTTATAACAGATACAGAAAAGGATCTAAATGATCAGTGATATCACACTGTACCCCAAAATCCCAAAATTTGAGTACGCCTGGTCCCTTTTTATATCTGCTCACCATCAATACCATTATCCCCTGCATAAGGCCCCAAAGGTTCTAGAAGTAAGGTATACTTTAACATGAGGCTTTTACCTCTTGTTTACTTTGTTGAATTATGCTTAATTGGATTCTGTCATTATTTTTATGGTATAGTTTTCAGTACTAAATTACATTGTGTACGTTGCAAGTAATTCATTCTACCATTTAAAATTCTATTTCTGAACCAATGTATTCGTTTGGCTGTAATATTGCTGTGAAGGCAGCCATCTAAGGTCATTTTGCCTGGTCATGTGCTTTCGGAAAGAGCCAGTTCACAATGGAAAGGCTTTCAGATAAGCTATTGTTTCTCCTACTCAATGTAACTGAAGGAGTTGGACTTGGCTTTGCCGGACGTGGATTTTTACTATTGAGTGCTGTTCTCATATCTACCGCTAGGGGTATGGGAGCATTTTTAGCAATGCAGGTTCTCCTGGGGGATGAAAAGGGAGGGTGATACCACTCCAACCTGCAGTGCAGTTTATCAGAGCACATGACTGAGGGCACCTGAAAAACTGTCAGCGTGTCTAGCCCTATGTTGGATTTCAAAATTAAATAAAAAAACAACTGCTTGCTCTTTTGAAAAATGGATTTAAATGCAGGATTCTATTCTGCTGGAGGAGAGCTATCAACTAATGCATTTTTTTTTTAAAAAAAACATGTTTTCCCATGACAAAATCCCTTGTCTTGTTGTATTTATATGAGCAGCAACCATATCCAAAGCCAGTTTATTATAAGTGTCCACAAGGGTGATCGAATCAAAATGTTGAGCAAGTTGGGATATGTGATCTACTGCTTAAAATCATTAGATTTACTGCAAGATGTACATTTTTGGCACACCTGTACTAGTATAATTATAAACTTAAAAGGGAGTGGAGGAAACAAGTCATAGCTGGATTTTTTCTGGGGAACAAGAAAAAATCTTCATGGTTAACGAATGGAAACCTGCGATGGCATCTACAATTTTACACGAGTCACTGGAGTAAGGGAAAGAAATCAGAATTTGACCTTAGCTTTACCTGTATTTTCTTAACCCTTTATATAATGAATTGCAGTGAGCTTGCTGTAAGGGGATCTGTCAAGCCTCTCCATATATATATATATATATATATATATATATATATATATATTGGACTCAGTTAAAAATGTAATATATATATATATATATATATATATATATATATATAAATAAATATATATATATATATATATATATATATATATATATATTCCAATATATGTATGTCAAGTTTTTTTTTTTTCATTTCTTATCCTGAACCCTAAAAAAAAGTCCCACGCCCTTTGACCTTTCTTTCCACATCTTCTTTTGGATATAGAGGTCTTCCGACACCATCATTAGAAAGCTGAACTAGGTTCTTGCTTCTTGCTTCTGGCATAGCATCAGTATGCAGAGAATATTCCCTTTCTCTAGCTTTTGATTTCATACCCTATTAGTTATATATGTTATATATTCCCTGGTTCCCATTAAAACTTTCACCGTCCAGGTAAAGTAATTTATAGAAGCAGAAAACCCTAACCTACCATCAACTGTTAGAGAAAATGTACCCAAATGTTCTTAGATGTTATTACAAATCTTATAAATATATATAAAGAAACTGTGCAGGAAACCGCAATACTAGCACTGATGTTGAAGATGCCTAAACATACAGCAGAACACTGGTTGTAAAAAGTCACATACCGTTGAGCAGCCATGAATGAGTACTGCAGTACAGCGTGCAAACCGCACTTTCTATCTATTGCAGGACTTGATAGAAGAAAAGATAAAAGAAGATCTCACCATAACCTACATTGAAACTTTTATTTTATAGGCACTTCTCTTGCATTATTTTCCATTTCAACTCGCTTTCCTAGGAGCCAAGCTAGACAAGGGGGGAACCTGGACAATGCAGGAAAGGGATAAGTAAAAGGCCACATAAAGACCGCTCTGCAACCCTACAGAAGGCCAACTTCTAACATTCCACCATATAGCGTTGGTTCATCCACTGCTGGAAGGCCGCCAGTCAACATAACCGTAAATAATTAAAGATGCGGGTCTTCTAAACAGTTCAATAAATATGTACGATCTAGTTTTTTGTCAGAACATGTAGGGGACAAGAGGAATCATTCCCCTGTTTTTCTGCCTGTGACATCATCCAGCCCAGTTACAGGCTGGACAGCGATCCGATTGGCTGGGCACCCCAGTGCATCCTTGGGAGAGAGGGTGTGCCTGACTTTGGAGCCAAAAGCAAGGGGTTTCCCAGAGAGCTGAACAGAGCCAGCACGAGTAGCTGTAAGACTGTCAAGTACAGAGAAGCTGTTAAATCTGTGGAATCTGTGCAGGTACAGATTGAGCCCAGCCTGTTCCCTGCCAAGCTGCTAGTGACTCAGAAGGAGAAAGGTGAGGAGAGTCAAGCAGCATAGGAGATCTGGGAAAGGCGCCCTAGGCACCCGGTCCACTACCCATGCCCCCCCATGTGAGCGGCCACACGCTGTAGACAGCACGCCTGCACGAGTGCACATGCGCTATAGGGGGAGATTAAAAAAAGGGAAGAGGAAGGGCAGGGTAGTGAAGAGGTAGGGGAGTGATGAACGGAGGGAGGGGAGTGACTGACTGAGGGAGGGGAGGAGGGGAGTGACGGAGGAGAGGAGGAAATCGAGCAGCAGGGGAGCCAGACGAGCAGCAGGGGAGCCGGACTAGGGGTAGGCAGAATACTTTTGAACAGGTACCTGCCCAGCGCCCCACATGTTTTTGCCCTAGGCAGGTGTCTCTTCTGCCTATCCCTGGTTCTGGCCTTGGGTAAGGTAATATATAAATTTATGCAGTGATTTAATTGGCATGCCTGTGGTCAATGGACATTTCTGCGGTGATCTTGCTTTTAAAAATATTAATATACACTTTTTTCGCTTCATATCACTTTTAGTTGGTTATTAGTAAAAGTTAAGTTTTATCTTTATGTTTTGGGACCTCAGATTAAAAGAGTGGGAAGGTGCAATACTATGGGTCATACTCTTTTCCTTTTTCTGTTCAACTATGTTGTAACTTAAACCCTTCTTTTTGAAAATGTATGCACAGAATGAATTACAAATACAACTTGGGACCATGGAATGTGCGCTGATCCATTCCATATTTTTTGTATACCATTTTATTCGAGCCTTTGCCCACCTCTATATGCCTGTAATGCTGACTTCTTCGTCATGTGTGTTTTCTCCTGGTCCTCTTCCAAGCAGTCCTTTCCTTCAGCTGTTTTCTGACCTTATTTTTTAAATATTTCAAAAGGACTTCCCTCCTTTCTCTAACTTTACCATGGCTGCTGGGGTGCTTCCAGCCTTGCTGGTAACCAACTCATTCCACCACATGGTGAATCCTTCCTTCCATCAGAAAACTGATTATAATTAATAAGGTATTTATTATATGCTTAGGCCCATTCCTCCTAAGTGTAGTTAAAGCTCTGTATCCGAGATTGAAAACACTGGTATTGTACAAATACTAATATTTTTTATATATTATGCTTCCTTTCAGAATTTTATCGTGGAGTATTTGTCTTTCAAGATAAAGTTTAAAAAAATATTTACACAACATTTCCTCTGCAAAAACCTTTAACGTCCCTCTGTTAGTTCAGCTACAACGTGTTGAAAATGTTAAAACTGCATTCGAGGTTCTATTGTGATTGAGATCCATTACTGTAGCCTGTCTCTCTCTGTTTGAACTGTAAAATTGTAATCATACTGTTTGGTTTTTGAGGAATGACCATGTATCTGATCTCTGATCTTTATTCTGGGGCACTGCTGAGGGATTTAAAAAATAGCTTCCTGTGATTATTTGGTGAGAATTGATAGACTAGATAGAATAATACATGAATCAAATAACATTGAATCTGATTTTTCCCTCAACCGTTTTATTTCTCCTGTACTTTCTATCAGTTTCATGGGAAAAGCAAAAGAAAGAAGAAAGCAAACCATCTTGTTTATTACAACAAAAAATCTAGTCTAGAGGGGGATTAGCATTGTTTGATAGGGTAATCTCCTATTATTGTGTTTTATGGCAGGTTTTAAAAGCTTGAATTCTTCTACATGCTCACAACAAATAAAAATAATCTTCCAAGTCTCAGTTCAAGAACCTTTCTGCCTATGCTTGTCGATAGATAAATACAGTGTAGAAGATCTGTCCCTCTCTTTTAATTGAATTGAATATATATAGTGGCCTGCAGGCTGATTTGGTTGGTTCACTCAGCAGAAGGTTGGCAAGTATTGTCTGTGCACTTCTCAATTGACTATTGACTAGACTCACACCCTTAATTATGATTTTAGTTAACCTAGTTTGAAGTATTGGCCTGTCAACTTTCATGCAATCAAAGTAGAATCCAGTTGTCTCAATTGATCATCCTGAGGGCAACAAATATATAGATGTGAACAAATCTTTTACACACCTACAGAAATGAGACACAAGCAACTAGGATCCAGGGCTGGAACTAGAGGTAGAACTGACTGCACAAAATGTGGGGGTGCTAAAAATGTTCCTCTTCTGTCTGCTTACCCATAGTTTCAGCCCTTCTGTACCACTGGGGTCCACTTGCCCAGCACATGTCGGTAACGTGGGGGAGGTAAGCTGGCACAGGGGGTGAACAGGGATGTGGCTCTTGCCTTGGGCACTACTGTTATTTGTACTGGCACTGCTGGGAACTTGTAGAATTTCAAGATTTCTTGAGCATCTTTGCCATTAGGCAGGGTTAGAACTTTTACCATGGAAGGCAAATAGCGACTGGTAAAGAGCTGACTCTCCATTTTTGTGTGCACTTTGAGTGCCAGAGAGGTGAGGAGGTGTGTAGGGACAGCTGTATATCAACAGTGACCCAACAACGGGCCAGATTCAATTTAGTGAGAAAAGGGTTTATCACGTAAAAAAAACATATATGCGATTCAATTTGAGTTGCACTTCAATTCACGTGAAAACTCTATTACGTCTATGGGGAAAAATCTGGAACTGAATTTGGAGAAAATATTTCTCTCAAATTGAATTTCCTCCATGGGTTTTCACATCATAAACCATGAGATAACTTTATGGCACCGAATTGAATCTGGCCCAATGTGTCATACATATCTAGATGGTCAGGCCGTTTGGCCAATGTTAGCCTCACTTGCAGTTATAGGATTGCTCAAGGTTCACAGTCAGGACTTGGGACATTGTGTTACTCACTGAGGTGGGGTCACACTTTTAAAGAGGGGGGGGTCACAAATGTTGCTGTGATCCCCTTGATTGCTCTGCAAGAAAGACTTTGTTGCTGCTAGAGTATTTCCTTCAGTTTTTCTATGTTGTGTGCATAGTTCCAGGATATTGTTATTATTATTTATATACAGGTATGGGATCATTTATCCTGAAACCGCTATCCTGAGAGCTCCGAATTATAGGAAGGCCATCTCCCATAGACTCCATTTTAATCAAAAAATTCAAATTTTTAAAAATAATCTTTTTCTCTATAATAATAAAACAGAAGCTTGTACTTGAGCCAAACTAAGATATAAGTAATCCTTATTGCAAAACAAAACTATTTGGTTTAATTCATAATTAAGTGATTTTTAATAGAATTAAGGTATGGAGATCCAAATTACACAAAAACATCTTATCTGGAAAACCCCACGTCCGAGCATTCTGGATAACAGGTCCCATACCTGTATCACCATTGTCTCTGACTGCGCTTTACAGAGTAAGACAGAAGCACTACCCACTTAGCCACCATGCTGTCCCTCATAACCTTATGCGTAATTACAGTGTTTTGGTGACAGAGATTGAGCTGAAATGTTTCTTTTCATTTTCTTTCTTGAAATATTTAGATGCAATCAAAACCATACACCTCACTCATGTACATGTAACAGCAGCAATCGCCTTCCACCAAATTCGCATGCATATAAATAAACAGTATGACACCAGAATATGCAAAACGCTATCATTTAGACATGAGCCGAGAACATGTCTCCCAGATGTACAGCTCGCCGATTAGCAGAAAGATAGTGTTTTTCTCATGCCACTAATATGACTGATTCAATCAGATAAAGCATTTGCTGGATTCTCTGCTCCAAGTATTTTATTACAACATTACATTGAGTATTCATCACTATAGCCCTCGCAACAGATTTCTGTAACAAAACTGTGGTTTGTTTCTGTGCCCACCAGAGAGGTTCTAAAAGCAGTGCAGATAGTATTAAATCTTTAAAGAAGTCTCTTGTTGTTGCGTTAAAAGATTTTACAGCATGCTTTGAATCAATAAAAATGCGAAGGCGAATAGCAGTGAGCTCCAGGAGCGGAGTGCCCCAATCAAGCTCAGTTTGCGGCCTAATGCTTGACACTACTTGCTATGCTGCACTGGTGCCAAAGAGATGAAACCTCAGTGATCAAGACACACAGCCGGCATTTATTTACCATCTTTAAACCTAAATAATCTGAGGGCTGCTTGTTTTGTGTGAGTAATATTCTGTATGCTGTACATGCAAAGATGAGTATAAAAGCTATATATTATATAAGAGCAAATGCTAGAAAGCTAGGTACAGCCAGGCTCAAGACTTATGTACAGATGGAGCCTTTGGGGTTCACAAAACAATTGTAGTAATGTTAAACTACTGACTTACTGAGAAAAGAGGATCTTTGGTTGATTTAGCCATACAGGTAGTTGTCCAAATTATCTGAACTATCACATCAATAAATGGATCCCATTAGGGGCTTGAGCAGATCTGTCAGGTGAGTATAAAAAGGCTCATTTGTCAACACACACATATATATATGGCAGGCATATTATGCAGGCATGGCTATTCACTACATATCTAAAGCTGTACAAATAATATTGTACTAAGCAATGTACCATTATTGGTTGACAGCATATACATTTTCAATACATCATGTAGACCAGTGCATGGGGCATCGGCACATGAGAAAGTGAAAGAGATGCAGCTCCTCTTCACTTTATTCTGCTCTGAACATTCAGCTGTTTGTCCAAATAATCAGAACTATAGAATCAGAATTATGACTAAGGTTACCACCCGGCCGGTATTTTACCGGCCTAGCCGGTAAAATACCTGCCAAGGCGGGGGCTGGTATTACAAATTTACCGGCAATGTAGCTGCCGGTAAATTTGTAATACCATTAAAAGGAGCCCTCGGCCTGCCCCCAATCGCCCCCAATCCCCTGGAATTTACCTTATCTTTTACTTCTTCTAGCGACGTTGGTGCGGCCCGCCCCTTTTGATGTCACGGCCCGCCCCTTTTGATGTCACACCCCACGCCTTTGTGACCCCGCCCCCCAGCAGCCGGTAATACATTTTAAGAAAGGTGGCAATCCTAATCCCTAATTATGACCCTTCTTAAGGTGACCATACAAGGGCCGATAAACGATATTGGGAACCTCTGGCAGGCTTCACTGACTGATATCTGGCTGAAAATTGGACAGATGTCAATCAGACTTAAGGTGGCCATACACGGATAGATCCGCTCGTTTGGCGATGTCGCCAAACGAGCAGATCTCCCTCCGATATGCCCACCTTGAGGTGGGCAATATCGGGCTGATCCGATCGTGGGCCCTAGGGCCCAACGATCGGATCCTTCATGTTCGCAAACGGGCGGTCGGATCGCGGGACCGCATCAACGAACAGATGCGGCCGCGATCCGACGGGATTTTTAACCCCATCCGATCGAGATCTGGCCGACTTTCGGCCAGATCTCGATCGGGGAAGCCCGTCGGGGGCCCCCATACACGGGCCAATAAGCTGCCGACTCGGTCTGTCGGCAGCTTTTATCGGCCCGTGTATGGCCACCTTTATTTAAAAATCCCATTGGAGTGAGGACTGAATTTGTTTATTGATGTGGTCCTTGCTCTGACCACCTGTATTCCAGTTGTTGTGATCTTTGGACCCTAGGGCCCAACAATTGGATCAGCCTAATATCACCCACCTCAAGATCTGATCATTTGGTGGCCTAACCAAATGAGTGGATCTTAAAGTGTATGGCCAGCTTTAGGCTTCTCTTACTCTCCTTTGGGCAGATCAGTCAAAGAGAGTCCCCTAAGTGCCCTAAAACACTTATGGGGTTATAAAATAAAAGTAAAATAATAAAAATTTATTAGGCTCCAAAGCTGCTTAAAATCTGAATCCAAAAATACAGCTAAAACCTGTCAAAGTTATATAGTCTTGCCTCCGTGATCTTGGTGAGTTTTGGACATTTTGATGCTGGTTTTCGTTCAAAAATAAGAAGAATCTGTGGTTTTGGTCTACAGTTTAAGAAAATGTGCACAATTTGAATTCGTATAATTGTATAATTTTCGCTCTAATGTTTTAGTAAAATAAGCCAAATTGTAGTTGGGAGTTAGGTTGAATTTTTATTTTTTAAATAATGAGAAAAATTTGAGTTTTAATAAGTACCCCCCCTTAGTGTCTTTTATTACATATGGGGGATACATTCCTATGAGTAAGGGAGGTATTTTACTAAAACTCAAATTTTTCCTATTATCACAAAGTTGATCTAACTCCCATCCATCAATTTACCTAATTTATCAAAGAAAAAAAAAATAAGCTTGAAAAAGTCAGTGTGGGAAATGTCTTGACAAAATAGTGCAATAATTTGAATTGTATGACATTTTTGAACTTGACACTCGAATTTGGAGTTGTTACCCGATAACCCCGACTTTTTCTGATTATCATATGAAAACCAGCAAGTTGACTTCTACTTGACCTAGACAAGTTTTAGCTGGAGTATTTTCAGATTTGGATTTTTAGCTGCTTCAGGGTATAATAAATCTCTAAAAAGGTTTTTTTCCTTTAAAAATGAGAATTTTTTTTATCCTCAGGTGGACAAAACCTGCTAAGGGCAGTCCATCTGGACTGAGGCATGGCGAGTCTTTTTAATGACAGGATAGAAACAAAAACGCTTTGGCAGCTAGATAGTTAGCTGTTTTTTACTGGGGAGTCCCACTTCCACTTTGTTTGGAGCAGACATTTATTTTACTTTATCCTAACATATATAGGCAGTGTTCAACTTTCAATTATTTTGTTTGTACAGAATGACCTTGTTGCTTTCTTTGCGCTGGGAAATTACAGTAGATCCTAAAATTTGATTAAAAAACTAATATTTCCTGATGTGCTGAAAATTAAATATTAACTTATTATATTAAATGTTACCTAACTACTTTGTATCTGTTTTATCTTTATTACAGACACATGGTTCTTTTTTGCACTTTTAAGGGATTGAATGCCCTGGCACAATTGGACTTTTTCACAGAATTTTTGGTGTTTTAAACAACATGTTTTTATGTAATATTTTGTAATGCTTTTTAAAGTTTTTTTTAAAGTTTTTTTTAAAAAAACTTTTCTCCACATGTTATAAAGTCATTGGTTGAGAACTTTGTCTTTCAAACTGAATGTTGGCAATTATGTATGCTAATTATTTTAATTCATCACTCTTTATATGGTTTGCACTTTGGTCAGTTTGTATGCTTGATAAAGGGGGTCACCCCGAAACGTTGCACGTCTGCACAAGAAATAAAAGCAAGGGGGAACCCTGCATTTCACTTGCCTTGAGTGCCAGAGTTTTTCTCGTTCTGAAAATTAAATATACCATTCAGATACCATATTTCACTTGCTTGACCCCATAAAAGTTCCCACATATGACACTGGAGCCGTTCTGTTTTTTTCCTTGGTTGCTTGGTTGACAGGCAAATAACATATAATGAGAAAAGAAATAGCACGCACCAGGCACTGATCATTTTTCATTCTGCCATGGTTGCTGATTTCAATGAAATCTCTTTTAGAACGTCTGTTTTTCTACTTAATCATTCATGCCTTGTCCTGTTAGCCTTACTGGCAGCTCTCTACTCAAGCAGCCAACTGTTTAAAGGAACATTATTCACTGTATTTGGCAATGGCAATGCTTTTCTCTATAGACTTCTTAGCATGGTTTTAAAGGAATAAAATCAGAAAATAGAAAAAAGTATAACAAAAAATGTAATTTACGTTCATGGCTTCTTCATGTTGTAGTGCATGCTTCTACGTTCTCCTGCTCTTTCCTACAGCAACTGTATTAATATTTACTGACATAAACACTCTGCTCTAATCCATAGGGTTATAATTGTGCCATATAGCTGTCACAGCTGTGCAAAAATGGCAGTTCTCTGAAATGTGTATATTGCTTTGGCATTTTAAGTTTTTTAAGGATATATACAAAGTGAAAAAAAAGCAATAATTGTGAGTCCCTCCAAAAAAAATCAATAAAAGGTAATTAAAAGTACAAAAACATTTTATTAGGACATAGTGAATGGAGCCCTTACACCCTTTTTTGTTATATAATTGTAGGGACCTATAGGATATCCTATCCCTATAGAGTTAATCCCTACCTTTTGTATGTAGTTCTCTTTTCCCTTGTTATTGGGCCAAGCCCTTGTAACTGGTAAAGTGTAACAACCACACCTATTGGACAAAGAGTGTAATGACACTCCCCTGCCACACTGCTATATAGTGCTGTGCAGGGAGTGTCCTCTTCCTCTTTGGCTCCTGGTGCTGCTGCTAGGTGAATCTCCACTGAGCCTGGGATCACCATAGGCCCCAGTAAGCATTTACCCCAGAGGGACCTGACACCTTTGGTGCTAAGTCGGGGACCAGGTAACCCCGTGAACGAGGACCAGCTAAAATAGTAAGATACTGTTATAGTTCTCTCTAGGAGAGAAAGACAGAGAGGTGTAGCAGAAAGAGCAGCTGTCGCTCCAACGAGGATTGTAGTAGGGAGTAGCTTCCCACAAGGCCTGTTTGCCTTTAGAGCAGGGAACTCAGTTGATAGGCATCTAGTTGAGCAAAGGACTACCTGTACCCTACCTGATAGATCCCGATCCCCTCACTGTGCAACGTCGGTTGAACTGGGAATTGATGTACACCTATCTGCAATATCTTTTGGGAGTCGCACCTGTCTGACTGTGAACCTTGTACTGTCCAAAGTGATTCCACCTGCTGTGTCCTCAGTATATTTGTAAGTAAACCTGTGGTCATTTGCCTCTGGCATAATAAATCTGTTGCTCCTGTTTTACCTTTTTAAAGAACCTCCTGGCGTCCATTATTCTATTGTACACTTAAATGCCTGTGAGTTGTAGTTCAACTACAGTTTAAAGGGGAAGCTTTCATTTGGCGAAGGCTCTGCCCTGGGTGAAGATTCGCAATGTAACCCATGCTCACTACCTAGCTGGTCACCCTTAACTTCTAATTGGCAGAATAGGCCAAGAAAGCGTTACATAATATATACACAGTGCCCTGCACAAGTATCCAGACCCTTGGTCGACTCACTCATTTTACTAGATAAATCCTATAGTGAAATTTTACTTTCTGTAATATTTTATTCAAAGCAATGAAACACAAAAATAGTTTTTCATGTGATATTAAAATGTGTATATATATATATATATATATATATATATATATATATATATATATATATATATATATATACAGAAAACTGTTGCTGCACTCTGGGGTCTTGCTTCAAACATGTACATTTTATTTCATTTATTTTTATATCAACATGTTGGCCCTTGCTGGGGCCTTTGTCAAGATAGTTTTGATTGCAGCAACATTTTTCCCGTCTATATTAAATTATGTGTTTGTATCAGGCATATTGTCCCTTTTTTAAGTGTGTGCAGAGGTAATTTTCCAATATAATATATTTATATTGCCCATTGGTCTATATACTATATATTTATATATACTTTATTAGTCTCTATGTACTAAAATATAGACTGCCAACTGCAGTCTGATAGGGGCTGCACATACACCAATAGGAAAAGGAAAGAGGACCCCTGTCAATTTCTGCCATTGTTGGTAAAGGGATTTCTTTGTTAATTGTTTTTTTTTTTTTTTTTAACTATATGGGCACCTAAGGTCTGTCCCTAAAGCTGCTACCCAAGGCATTGGCTCACAGGCGCCACTATTTATATAAACATGCCCCAGCGGATGGTGCACCTCCTTGTAGTTCACCCTAGGACAACAAGGAACAACCCTAGCAATGTGTTATTTCTCAAGCTCAGGGTAAAACAAGCAAATCTAGTTGAGACCAGGTGCAAAGTATAATAAATAACAGTAATGGTTTGGGACCTAGTATACAGAATGCCTTAAAATTTGGCATTGCAATTCCCATTAAAACAATAAAAAATCTGATTTCCTTTTTTCTTTGTCATAAGAAAAAGTACAGTACAGGTATGGGACCTGTTATCCAAAATGCTCGGGACCTGGGGTTTTCCAGATAATGGCTCTTTCTGTAATTTGTAGCTTCATGCCTTATGTCTATTAGAAAATCATTTAAACATTAAGGGGCTGATT
The DNA here is from genome assembly GCF_017654675.1 of Xenopus laevis. Taxonomy (NCBI): domain Eukaryota; kingdom Metazoa; phylum Chordata; class Amphibia; order Anura; family Pipidae; genus Xenopus; species Xenopus laevis. Next base: position 204,092,846 of record NC_054371.1, read on the forward strand.
CATTAAGGGTCGAATATCGAGGGTTAATTAACCCTCGATATTCGACTAGGAATTGAAATCCTTCGAATATCGAAGTCGAAGGATTTAGCGCAAATACTGCGATCGTACGATTGAAGGATTATTCCTTCGATCGAACGATTAAATCCTTCGAATTAAAGTATTCGAAGGATTTTTAATCCAACGATCGAAGGAATATCCTTCGATCAAAAAAATTTAGGAAAGCCTATGGGGACCTTCCCCATAGGCTAACATTGACTTCGGTAGCTTTTAGCTGCCGAACTAGGGGGTCGAAGTTTTTTTTTAAAGAGACAGTACTTCGAACGATTTTTAGTTGGTCGAAGTAGCCCAAAAAATACTTCGAAATTCGAAGTTTTTTTACTTCGAATCCTTCACTCAAATTTAGTGAATCGGCCCCTATATAAACCCAATAGGCTGGTTTTGCTTCCAATAAGGATTAATTATATCTTAGTTGTGATCAAGTAAAAGGTATTGTTTTATTATTACAGAGAAAAAGGAAACCATTTTGGTCTCTGGGAGATGGCCTTTCCTAATTCTGAGCTTTCTGGCTAACAGGTTTTCGAATAACAGATCCCATATCTGTATCTTGTTCTTGATGATCTCTAGACAAGCATAAGTTTATGTTAATGAAACATTAATGTTGTATTTAAATGTTTTTAGTGATCTAAATGCCATGTTGTTTCGTATAACAAAATGATTCTGTACAGGTATGGGATCTATTATCCAGAATGCTTGGGACCTGGGGTTTTTCCAGATAATGGCTATTTCCGTAATTTGGATCTTCATACCTTATGTCTGCTAGAAAATCATTTAAACATTAAATAAACCCAATAGGCTGGTTTTGCTTCCAATCAGGATTATATCTTAGTTGGGATTCAAGTAAAAGGTACTGTTTTATTATTACAGAGAAAAAGGAAATCATTTTTAAAAATTTGGATTATTTAGATAAAATAGTGTCTAAGGGAGGTGGCCTTTACGTAATTAGGAGCTTTCTGGATAACGGGTTTCCAGATAATGGATCCCATACCTGTATCTTGTTCTTGATGATCACTAGGCAAGCATACGTTCATGTTAATGAAACATTAATGCTGTATTTAAATGTTTTTAGTGACCTTGTTTAGTATAACAAAATGATTCTGTATCTGGAAAACCCTAGGTTTCAAGCATTACAGATAATATACTGTATCTCATACCCATACAAAGTCATAAACTACTGTATTATCACAACCCCATTGACAGTGGTTGTTTATTGAGACGTAAACAATACATAAAACCACCCAGACACTGCTTAGAAACAGTTGCCCCGTAAAAATATTTGCTCAAACAAAAGCAACAACCATATCAAGAGGTCAGCATAACACTGACTTGTATTAGACCAGTGATCCCCAACCAGTGGCTTGTGAGCAACATGTTTCTCACTAACCCCTTGGATGTTGCTCTCAGTGGCCTCAAAGCAGGTGATTATTTTTTAATGCCAGGCTTGTGAGGTAAGATTTAGTTGCATGAAAACCAGATGTACTGCCTCTTGTAGGTTGTCAGTCCACATAAGGGCTATGAAATAGCCAATCACAGACCTTATTTGACAACCCCATAAACATTTTTCAAATTTGTGTTGCTTTCCAACTCATTTTACATTTGAATGTGGCTCACGAGTACAAAAGGTTGGGGACCCCTGTATTAAACAATAATTACTCATTAACAACCATATTTGTTAAAAGGCATGACAGTTACCTAGCTGCAATGTGGATGGTTTTGTGGTCAGATTGGACCAAGATAGAGCTTTTTTTCCCCAAAGTTCAAAACAATCAAACATACCCCAATAGCCACCATGAGCTACCTGAAGAAAAGCAAGCTGACGGTAGATCTAAAGGTGGCCATACACGGGCCGATAAAAGCTGCCGACAGACCGTGTTGGCAGCTTATTGGCCCATGTATGGTGCCCCCCAACGGGCTTCCCTGATCGAGATCTGGCCGAAAGTCGGGCAGATCTCGATCGGATGGGACTAAAAATCCCGTCGGATCGCGGCCACATCTGTTAGTTGATGCGGTCCCGCGATCCGACCGCCCGTCTGCGTTCGCTAGGATCCGATCGTTGGGCCCTAGGGCCCACGATCGGATCAGCCCGATATTGCCCACTTCAAGGCGGGCATATCAGAGGGAGATCCGCTCGTTTGGCGACATCGCCAAACGAGCGGATCTCTCCATGTATGGCCACCTTAAAACATACAAGATGGTTCAAGAAGATCTCAGCATTAGCAGGAATCTGCAAGGAAGGGCAAATGTCCCTACAACTGGAACACAAGCTGTAATCTGTGCCAAAAGGGGTTTTACTAAACTTTTGCACATGCCACAATTACTATTTTCTATGTTCTTATGTTTTGAAGTTGGTGAAATAATTGTGCATTGACTTTTCTAAACATGTTGTTTTTATCACATTGATTCTTGCTGTAGTTCTGTCCAGTTTTCCACTTTCAATTAATTAAATATGTGATTTGGCAAGGGGTGCAAAAACTTTTGCCTTCAGCTGTTTATATTTATATCGTGGAGATTCACTCAAATAGCAAAAGTTTAAACACCTTTTTTCAAAGATAGAGGCAGCAACCAGTTTAATTTCATGGGCCTGTGTTTTATTCACAGTAATGTTTTCCACAGGCAGAGGACTTTTTAATTCCACACACAAAATAAGTTCTTTGTCTGAGCACTCACATTAGCTCCAAATTACAGAAAGGCTGTCTCCCATAGATTCCATTTTATCCAAGTAAAGTTTTAAAAATTATTCTCTTTTTCTCTGTAATAATAACACAGGAACTTGTACTTGATCCCAACTAAGATATAATTAATTCTTATTGGAAGCAAAACCAGCCTATTGGGTGTATTTAATGTTTATATGATTTTCTAGTAGACTTAAGATATGAAGAGAAGGAATGGAAAGATCAATTATTCGGAAAACCCCAGGTCCCGAGCATTCTGGATAACAGGTCCCATACCTGTAGTAGTTTTTGAGCTTTAGTGAACACAGTCCCTATTAGTCTCATCTGTCTCAGAGACAGAAATGCTCTAGTTTCAGTTTCAGTTCAGTTCCTGAACCACAATATACATTAAGGGGCCGATTCACTAAATTCGAGTGAAGGATTCGAAGTAAAAAAACTTCGAATTTCGAAGTATTTTTTGGGCTACTTCGACCATCGAATGGGCTACTTCGACCTTCGACTATGACTTCGAATCGAAGGATTCGAACTAAAAATCGTTCGACTATTCGACCACCTAGTTCGGAAGCTAAAAGCTACCGAAGTCAATGTTAGGTCCCCATAGGCTTTCGTAAGTTTTTTTGATCGAAGGATATTCCTTCGATCGTTGGATTAAAATCCTTCGAATCATTCGATTCGAAGGATTTAATCGTTCGATCGAAGGAATAATCCTTCGATCATACGATCGCAGTATTTGAGCTAAATCCTTCGACTTCGATATTCGAAGTCGAAGGATTTCAATTCCTAGTCGAATATCGAGGGTTAATTAACCCTCGATATTCGACCCTTAATGAATCAGCCCCTGAATATATTGCAATAGTGAAACAAAATGAAACTTGTGAAAAAATGTCAGAAAAAATGGCAATTTTTTTTTTAAAAAAGGGCATTCTGAAAGGGCCATATAGCAACTTGCAAAGAATGAATCTTGTTGTTTTTCTTTAGTAATTTTTGGTTGAAATGTTGGAATTTATGTTTACATTATGCAGGGTTTGTTTCCTTTGGTATAGAAATATAGCATTTAAGTAAAAAAAAATCAACCTTGTAGACAAAAAGTCAAAAATATTATTTTATTTCTCAATCTGTAATTGTTATTTCTCAATCTGCTAGGAATTAAATACTTTTGGAATTATTTCTTAAAGATGGTAATGTTTATTTGCAATTTGTAACTATATATGTAACACCTTGAATACTTAGGGGCAGATTCACTAAGGGTCGAATTTCGAAGTAAAAAATACTTCGAAATTCGACCCTCGAATTGAAATCCTTCGACTTCGAATATCGAAGTCGAAGGATTTAGCGCTAAACGTTCGTTCGATCGATCGAAGGATTTTTCGTTCGATTCGTTCGAACGATTAAATCCTTCGAATCGAACGATTCGAAGGATTTTAATCCAACGATCGAAGGAAAATCCTTCGATCAAAAAAAGTTTAGCAAGCCTATGGGGACCTTCCCCATAGGCTAACATTGACTTCGGTAGGTTTTATCTGCCGAAGTAGGGGGTCGAAGTTTTTTTTAAAGGGAAAGTACTTCGACTATCGAATGGTCGAATAGTCGAAGAACGATTTTTCGTTCGAATCGTTCGAATCGAAGTCGAAGGTCGTAGTCGAAGGTCGAAGTAGCCCATTCGATGGTTGAAGTACCCAAAAAATACTTCGAAATTCGAAGTATTTTTCATTCGAATCCTTCACTCGAGCTTAGTGAATCGGCCCCTTAATATATATATATTTTCAATACATGAATTCCTCAAAATACCAGATCATTTCTTTTGTATTGTGCAAAAGGAATGAAAATGCAAACCATGCAAAATGCTTCCACTGTGAAAAAATCTGTGTATTTCCATCTGCAGGTTTTTTTTTTCTTAATTAGTTTGTGCAGTACTGGAAAGGTCTGTCCCAACAGCTGGTAGATCAGATGGCCTTCTGCAAAAATGCAAGGACAGACATCTCTTCTGTCTCAACATAAACCCCTAAAGGAGAACAGAGAAAAGCAAATTATCCATGTACATCTTCTACATACACGGGGTGTACCAGCAGCACAACACAGAGCTAAGGTTAAGAAGAAGAAAGCCAAACAGCAAAACTTTTTCTGCAACTTTTTCAAATTGACTCTCCGAAAAACGCAACTTTATCGAATTGTCGCTGCAACAACTCGAATTTATCGGATTATCGAACGAAAACCAGCGCAGATCACGATGTCAAGAAACATCTTCAGGGACATCTGCCATTGACTTCTACATGACAGCGACAGGTTTTAGCTGGAGTATTTTTGGATTTTTAGCAGCTTTGGGGTATAACGAATCTCTGTTCAATGATTACTTAATACTTAAAATACAAGAACAGAAAATAAAGAGATACTATGGAAAGGAATATGGAAAGAGACAATGTACCATAATGTAACATAGGTGCTACATTGCACCAGTGCAGCCCATAGACTGCAGTATACAGGTATGGGATCCATTATCAGAAAACCTGGTATCCAGAATGCTCCAAATTACAGGAAGGCATCTCCCATAGACTACAGTTTAATCAAATAATTAACATTTTTAAAAATGATTTCCTTTTTCTCTGTAATAATAAAATAGTAACTTGTACGGGTATGGGATCCATTATCCGGAAACCTATCACAATTAAGGAACGGCTGTCTCGAAATAATCCACATTTTTAAAAATGATTTCCTTTTACTCTGTATTAGTAAAATAGCAACTTGTACGGGTATGGGATCCATTATCCGGAAACCTACCACAATTAGGGAACGGCTGTCTCGAAATAATCCACATTTTTAAAAATGATTTCCTTTTTCTCTGTAATAATAAAACTGTAGCTTGTACTTGATCCAAACTAAGATATAATTAAACATTATTGGAGGCAAAACCAGCCTTTTTGGGTTTATTTAATGTTTACATGATTTCCTAGTAGACATAAGATATAAAGATCCAAATTATGGAAAGATCCCAGGTCCCAAGCATTCTGGATAACAGGTCCCATACCTGTACTTGACCTTAACTAAGACATAATTTAATCTTATTGGAGGCAAAACAAATGCATTGGGTTTAACTAATGTTGAAATGACTTTTTAGAAGCCTTAAGAAATGAAGATCCAAATTAAAGAAAGACCCATATCCGGAAAACCTCGGGTCCTGAGCATTCTGGATAACAGGTCCCAGCGCCGGGCCAGGTTGGGAAGGTGCCCTAGGCAACTTGGCGAGTTGTGGTGCCCAATAGGTGCGCTCATGTGCGAAAAGGACGCACCCACGGCCAGAGCAGTGAGAGGGAACTGGACTAGGGGGTAGGAGGTAGAGATGGTGCGTGCCTGGCAATAAGTGTTCTAGTGACGCGAAACGCGTTAGGCATGAGATGTTTATATAAATAAAATTTTTATATTTTTTTTACTTACTATCAGTCTGATCTATGTGTGACCTATCAGAGTGCATTGCTCCAACATTTTGTTTTTCTACATACTGATTGTCCGCTCCCTTGGGCTGAGGGCCTGGGGCAGGAGCACCTGGGCCACCCATTCAACTTGGTGAGTTACTCCATTGGTGAAGCCTTAATGCTTAAATATATTTGGTTTGCAATCCTGCCTGGCACACCCCCCCACCCCCAGCTTTCTGCCCTAGGCATGTGCCTACCCCTAATTCCGGCCCTGACTGGTCCCATACCTGTACTGTGGCTACATTATAAAGAAATGTTGATGGCCACAAAAACAACAATCGTTACTTGATTATAAGATCTCTTTTTGATGAAGTGAGCACGTATCTCTGTGTGCTTTAGTTTGTGCCGTGACACCTGTGCAAATAGTCCTATTCTTGAAGTTCTTTGGCTGGTTGTATTAGCTAATGTTCAGTGTTAACAAGAATTTAATAACCACCTGCTTTTCTCATAGATTTTGTGCATTTTGGTTGTTTAGCAGACTACAAAACACTTGCATATTGGTACATAATTGAAACATGTAAATAGTTTCCTATTCACTCAGGGTTTCCCATTATTCCATGCTATAGAATATATAGGATGAGCAAGGTTTATACAATTTTAATATGATGGCGTGCAGACTTTAGAAATGAATACTGTATTTTTACAGGTAGTAGCTAAGATGGATTGCACTCGGCTGGCTCCATTCTTCAATCATGTATGTTACCTAAGGCTTATAAAACGTTCTCATTATTATATAAATTGAGAATGATGACAGTTGCGTGTCGTTGGAATATATCGGTAGAAATCCTGGAATACTTTAATGATATAAAGGAGAATGATCAATCTTCCATCTTGACTCTATATTTTTTCTTGCTTCTTTCTATAATTACCCATTCCTGGTACAGAAGTGAATGTCTGGCATGTCTGGAAATGAAAGATGGAACAGAGAGCTTTATGTGATACCTAAACATGACTGCACATGGGCTCCCTCATTGGCCAATTGTACTTTATTGCGATCCCTGGGGTGACTGGATGCAAAGACCTGGCTCTCATTCCTTTAAAGCCATTGTGGGGTCAGATTATTACTGAATTAAAAAAATGGAACAGTCCTGTCTGGGCGACATGATCATTAGAAAATTGGCCATTCTTCACATGCAGATTTATTTTTAACATGACTACCATCATTTGATTGGGATAAAGTAGAGAATCCCTTATCCAGGGACCACTATCCAGAAAATGTTGAATCATAGAAAGACCATCTCCAGTAGAATCCATTTTAAGCAAATGAGTCTAATTTTTTAAAAATGATTTCCCTTTTTTTCTGTAATAATAAAACAATACCTTGTACTTGATGGTAACTAAGCTGGATGAATCCATATTGGTGGTAAAAAAAAAATTATTTTCGGTTTATTTCATGATTAAATAATTTTAGCAGACTAAGGGGCAGATTTATCAAGGGTCAAATTTCTAAGTGAAATATACAGAATGTATATATAGAATGGCTATACTTCGACTTCGAATATCAAAGTTGAAGCTTTTTTTACCGAATTTGACCGTTTTGCGGTTAAAGTAAAATTGTTCGTTCGAATCGAATGATTCGAAAGATTTCAGTGATCGATTGAACGATTTTACTTCGACTACAAAAAAATTAGAAAAATGCATTAGAACGTCCCCATAGGCTAACCTAGCACTTCGGCAGGTTTAATTTGGCGAGCTATTGAAGTCGAAGTTTTTTTAAAGAGACAGTACTTCGATTATCGAATATTCAAACTATTTTACTTCGAATCGAATTCAAAGTAAATTCGAAGTCGTAGGGACAGACTTGTCAAAGGTCGAGGTGAATTTTTGAATTGAAAAAATATAAAATTTCAAGCTATTTTTGTGTACTTCGACTAGGGAATGGTCCAAATTCGATTCGAATTTGCAAAAAATTTGAAAATTCAAATATCAAAATTTATCATGTACTGTGTCTTTAAAAATTCAACTTCGACCATTCGCCAACTAAAACCTGATGAATTGCTGTTTTAGCCTATGGGGGACCACCTAGAACCTATTTGGAGTCAATTGGTGGACTTTGAAAAATCAAAGGTTTTTTTAGTGGAAAATTTTAATCAAATTTGAATGAATGCGCTATTCCTTTGATTCGAATTCAGCCGAATACAGACTTATTCGATCGAAAATGGACCTATTCAACCCAAAAAAAAACTTTGACTTAGTTTCGGTTGGTCTTTTTGAATTCGAATTTCGAAGTTTTTTCAATTCGAAATTTGACCCTTGATAAATATGCCCCTATATGTATTTTTTTTTCCATTTGTAATATTGTTGTGTAGGCAGCCATCTCAGGTCATTGTGCCTGATCATGTGCTTTAAGAAAGAGCCAGTACTTTACAGTGAACTGCTTTCAGATAAGTTATTGTTTCTCCAATCCAATGTAAATGAAGACGACGACTTGGCTTAGCTGGACTTGGATTTTTGGAGTGCTGTTTTCGTAGCTATCAGTAGGTGGGGAGCATTTTTAGCAATGCAGGTGTCAGGAAGTTGTTATCTGGTTGCCTCCCCATAGTACTGCTGATGGGCTGCTGGGGTGCAAGGAGAGGGGATGATATCAATGCAGTGCAGCAGTAAGGAGGGATTGAAGTTTATCAAAGCACATATCACATGGCTAAGGGAAACTGGGAAACAGCATGTCTAACCCCATGTCAGATCTAAAAATTAATATATAAAAAAATCTGTTTGCTTGAAAAATGGATTCCAATGCAGGATTCTGCTGGAGGAGCACTATTAAGTGATGCATTATATAAAAAATATGTTTTCCCATGTCAGAATCCCTTTAAAGCAAGTTGACAGGCAATATATATAATATATAATATCTGTGTGCAGAGCTAACAAAGAAGAACACAGCTTCTGGAAAATCATTACAGAGCAAACAATAAGTAGAATATTCTTGTCGGCAGCTTCTTAAAGAGTAAAAGGAAAAGATAGCTGTGTGTCCTCCACTTGTTGACTTTTGACAAATACAGTGGGGGGAAACTTTTTAAAACTTATGGGGCACATTTACTAAGGGTCGAATATCGAGGGTTAATTAACCCTCGAAGTAAAATCCTTCGACTTCAAATATCGAAGTCGAAGGATTTACCACAAATATTATAATCGATCAATCAAAGGAAAAATTGTTCGATCGAACAATTCAAAGGATTTTAATCCATCGATCGAAGGATTTTCCTGCGATCAATAAACCTTTGAAAAGTAATGGGGAAGGTAGACAAACATTGTAGCTCGGTAGGTTTAAAGTGGCGAAGTAGGTAGTCAAAGTATTTTTTAAAGAGACAGTACTTAGACTATCGAATGGTCGAATAGTCAAACGATTTTTAGTTGGAATTGTTCGAAACGGAGTCGAAGTCGTAGTCAATGGTCGAAGTAGCCTATTCGATGGTCGAAGTAGCCCGAAAAAAACGTCTAAATTCGAAGTTTTTTTACTTGAATCCTTCACTCGAGCTTAGTAAATGTGCCCCTACGTGTATGACTACACATTTTAAAATTTCCATTTTATCCAAATAATCCAAATTTTTAAAAATGATTTCCTGTTTCTCTGTAATAATAAAACAGTAGCTTGCACTTGATCCAAACTAAGATATAATTAATCCTTATTGGAAGCAAAACCAGCCTATTGGATATATTTTACATGATTTTTAGACTTAAGGTGTGAAGATCCAAATTATGGAAAGGTCCGTTATCCAGAAAACCCCAGGTCCCAAGCATTCTACATAACAGGTTCAGCTCTACCTTGTTCTGAGAGTGTAGCTCGGTTTCCTCCTAAAAATATCCCCCTGCTTATAAGCAGTTACTAAAACTGATTCTTTTCATTATAGATTCCTTGCGTTGTGCTTTAAGAATGCTGGCCTCAGCGAATGCGTATCGTCACTAAAATTGCTACATTTACATCAAACGTTCTGTGTTTGCTAATAATAATTTTGCAATTAGCTTTTCTTATACTGCTAATCTCTGATCCAATTAATGAAAGGAACTTTTGGGAGCTAACCTACAGGAGGCCTAATGTAATTGTTACTGGAGTTTCACTGATCTTGCACAGTTTTCAGCAAACGCACAGAAATGATTATCATTACTTTACTTTCTCCATATAATGTTACCATATCTGTATATACATGTAACCTAATACATTAAATGGAAGTGCTGTATTCCAAGAAATATACGAATAAACATACATTTCTTAATCTCTGGAATGGGCCCTTGTGGAATTAGTGGAGGAATGGTGTTGAACTTCAACTGTTTGGTTGATTAAATCAATTGGGAGCAGGGTTGCCATCACCCCTTTAATACACATGGCATGACTAGTTAGCCCAGGGAGGCCTATTTATCAAAATTCAAATTTGTGAGGTTTTTATCTAATTCGAATAAACACACAATTTAAAAAAAAAACTCATTTATTTCAAAATACGAATGTAAAAAATCGATTGAATACAACCGTGGCAAAAACTCTACCTCAAATTTCAAAGTATATAGTCTTAAAAAACTGGAAAATGTATTAAAAAATGGCTTGAATTGTGCCTGGAACCACTCCCATTGTCATCTGCATCAAGTCGCAAACTTTGTAGATACTGAAGATTTACATTTGAGATTTTTGTGCTTAATAAATACCAAACATTGGCGTTTTTGAAAATAGAACTCGAATCTGTGAGTTTTTGTGCAAAAAATTAAAATTGTGGCAAAAAATTGTATCTGAACTTTGATAAATCACCCCCTAATTTTAGATGTATGCTGCAGACTGAACTGATCTATGTGTAGCCATGTGGTAGATATCTAAATGAATTGCTAATTAGCCATACTGAATATGGATTAAATATGTGGTTAGTATTAAAGGGGTGAGATGGCCACCTTAATTGGGATTCAGTGTTTCATAAAACAAATGCAAACTGTTTATTTACAGGAATGGAGGACAAACTTCTAGAGTATAGTTATAGGTAGATGCAGTACAGGTATCCAGCATTTTTTCATGTACAAAACTTCTAGAAGCATTTAACAGTCAGGGGTCAATAATCAAAGTGTGGATTGAGTCAACCTTTGCCTTTGCTAAGTCTGAACACTGGGTCCCTACTCTGGTGATGCCCAGGACCAGGGCCAGAACTAGGGTTAGGTAGAATAGGCACCTGCCTAGGGCACACACGGGGAAGAGGTCGCTGTCCAGGTTGCCTAGGGCCTCGGGTCGGCTTGGCCTGCCTCTGCACAGGACTGCTAATCCTTCTATTCTCAATAGGCTCTCTAGTTACCCTACTCCTATCTCTCCAGTGATTTAAGTTTAGAGGAAACAAATCTCTGTTTTTGTGGGGGCCCGGGGTCTGCTTCTTCTATAGTTCTAATAATTCCCATCTCCTCAGCCGCACTCTTACCAACTGTGGGAGAGTGGCTAGGAGGTGTTGTTTGCAAGCGGGTGGCAGGAGGGCCGGGTAAGGGCCGCTGTGTGCCTGGGCCCCTCAAAAGATTTTTTTTCAGTGGGGCCAGTAGCAGTTGTTATGCCACTCTTTCTACTGGAGTGAGCTATTACAAAACTATCCTCAAACTGGCTTCACCTCCTGGGCCTACCTCTGCCCAGGCTTTGACTGTCATCCACCTCTTGCACAGGTAGAATCCAAAAAGAGTCTGACCATGAGTTGGCTTCATCTAGAACAAAGACACCTCCTGACTAGTTACTGAACTGCCAGCAATATACTTTACCCTAGGATAGGGAAACAGCTTCCCCCCCCCAAAACTGTAAATTAGGAGCACACTCAGCCTGCCAAAACTTTACGGGACTGCCTGAATAAAGAGTATTTAAACCTCCAATCCCCTACATACCTATGCATAGAGAAGGGTCATTTTGCAGAAACCTATGTCTAATCGAATGCGTCCAGTCCTGATGATACATTTTCTGTGGAGAATGGGAACTCCCATGGGTCAATACCTGCTGGGAGAGAAGAAAAGACTCCCAAGTTGTGGTACTATTTCAGGTCATCGGGTGCTGGTTTGAGGAGATGATGCCACTACTGCATGGAAGATGTGCCCTACTATCCTATGAAGAAGACCATAATCATATTGTTCCTTTGGGGAGACAAAGTTTGCCCTATATCTTGCGTTTGATGAAAATTCAGGTACCAGATTCAACTCACAAGGACCTAGTACTTAACACTGGTCTTAAACATGAATAGAGTTTCCTATTGCCTTATGAATAGCATGCAAGATAGATGCTTATGTACCTCTCCTTCTGTGTGCAGCAAGAGATGCAAAGTACAAAAAAGAGGAAATTTCTGATGCTGATCATTCTGATCCATTTTTGTTACTGATTACTTTCCCCTGTTACTCTATTGACATATAGTCCCCAGCTCCAAGAACAATATGTAAAAGTCCCATATTGTAAATATATTGTGTGTGCCTTTAATGATCACACTGTGCAGTCCATCTGCAAGGTTATTCCTTTGTTGACTCTTCTGATTTCCTAGATAAAGTGAAAGCTCATGTTTGCACAATCAAAGATTGCATGGATCACTCTCTGCTGTGTCCTTCTCCCTCGTGTCTTCCAGCCAGCACAAAACAGATGCAATGAACCCTCACATATATACATGAATGTGGCACAGGCATAGACTGAAATAGTCCAAACATATTGATTTGCACAACACAATTGACCCAGCACAGAGACGTGAAATGACAATAGCGCGTATGATAAATCCAGGCATGTACAGTATATATGAGCACAGCATGAATAGACATGTGCAAACATTTATACGTGGGATTTCACTGGATGCAAATGTGCAAATGAGACCTTGTACTTGTACAACAATACCTCGCTGTGCCTATGGAGAACAGTTGCTAAATTCTTAGTGGTTCCTATTGGCTTGAGATCAAAATAAAATGGTCAGTAAAAAAATAGTCATTGAACAATGATGATTAGTGGACAGACGTAACGATTCTGCAAAAACCTTGGGATGTGTCATTGCAAAAATTAAACCCTGCCACCCCCAAACTGTAAAGGGATCAAACTTTGGAAAATGATGGGCTAATAAATATCTATAATTGGTGGCTTTGTCTATTCTATCTACTGTCAGGGACAGTTTTAGTGAGGAGCAGCTCTAACCAAAATTAGAGGGGCCTTTGCTAAAAGAGTAAATTAAAACAGTTTTATATTTTCAGATCAGGTGTGTCCCACTGGTGTCCCACAGCTTTGAATTCCCATCACATTGGACAGTCAGAGCCAGAGGACTGTTTTCTCTAATACCAGCCCTGGTCACTGTGCTGATCTGGCCCCATACATAACACTAAATTGCCTTCCATACAAAGCTTTTCCCCTCAGGAGATTCTTTCTTCAGCATCACTTCTCACTTACAATATCTTCACACCCAGTGGTTCTTCTCAATCCTGTTTTGCTCTTATCTGCTCTGCTCACCGTTTCCTTCAACATCTGTTTGCCTTTGACAGTGTGCTAGGGCTAAACTAGTAATTAATTGAAGCCCGTTTGACTCCATAACCCTTTGCTTCAGCCGAGACTCGCTCCAAGAATTTAAAGAAGAAGTAACAGATTGATTTTCCATGCTGCAGAATATACAGCGGTGCTGTGCATGAAACTACTGTACACCTAATGGCCTGTTTAGGATACAAATGGGGCAATGTAATAAAAGTCACAAAGAGCAAAACTATTAGCACAAATAAGAATAAAATGTCTCATTTTGATTGCAGGATTCTCATGCTATTGTACTTTTGATATTTTGCGAAACACGTAAATAAAGAATTTATAAAAAAAAAAAAAAAAAGTCTCATTTTGCAATGTAATACTTTTCCTTAAACTGTTATTACATTGCGAATTTTTAGTTTACTAATCAACCGCCTTAATGTTCCTTACTCTTGTAAGAATGTAAAATGTAAAACAGAGGTGTGTTGCAGTGAGAGCCAATGCAGAAGGTGTCACGTTGTGTTAGGGGCTTTCACAAGGACATACAGAAGATTACATGAGCTTTTTGAGTCTGCTTTTTGTTTTGGAATGTTTGAGCTCTAGCTCTAGCTCTAGGAGCATTGTGGTCTATTTTGGGAGTGTCAACATAACATATCTGCATTTATTACGTTGCCTATAAATTTTTAGTTATTTTAAATTTGCTTTATATTTCCATGTTGGTGTTGGTGCCTAAGCAGCCTTCATATCACTGGAAGGCTAATCCAAAACTCTTTAACACATCCCACAAGGCTCCTATCATGTTTGTAATCTCATTACAAGAACGCAAAACATGACCTTGCATTACAATGGCTTTGGCATATCTGAGAGAAGGGGTGCCTAACTGATAGAGGCCTGAAATTGCACTCTATATACTGTAGGTGCATGACAACTACCTAGGTTGTCTCATAACAAATATTGAGAGATTCCCTTAATCGCCTTTGAATTAATTTATAGTATGAGGCAGAGAGTGATAATCTGAGCCAATCTGCATTTGGTTTTCATTTTTTATTATTTGTGTTTTTTTAAATGATTTAGCTTTTTATTCAGCAGCTCTCCAGTTTGCAGTTTCAGCAATCTGGTTGCTAGGGTTCAAAATACCCTAGCAACCATGCATTGATTTGAAGAAGAGACTGGGATATGAATAGGAGAGGGCCTGAATAGAAAGATGAGTAATAAAACCTAACAATAACAATACATATACAGTCTTACAGAACATTTGTTTTTTAGATGGGGTCAGTGACCCCCATTTGAACGCTGGAAAGAATCAGAATAAAAAGGCAAATAGTTAAATAACTATAAAAAAAAATAAACAATGAAGGCTGATTTGCTAAGAATTGGACATTCTATAACATACTAAAAGTTACCTCAAAGGTGAACCCCTCCTTTCATGCCGACATAAGTATTCTCCTGTACAGTTGCGTAACTAGATGTTACTGGGCCCCAAAGAAAATTAATTTTAGGGCCCCCAACATATCCAGAGGTTGATCTGCTTTACTAATATATGTTGAAATTGCTCATTACTTAGGGCCTCATGGGCCCATATGCCTCCTGGGCCCCCTGCAGCCACAGGATTTGCTTCCTCTTTAGTTAGCTTTTGGAAAATCTATTATTATATTTTTCTTTTATTTGGAATTCTGGAAAATAATGTGATTAATTAAGGGAAGTGGTGACAGTGTTTATAATTAGGATAGGGCCGTATATGTGCTTGTACAAAACTTCTAGGTTGTGTGGTTCAATTTGTTTCATATTCACCTTAGTTCAATGTATCTTTCTTAACATCACTATTTCCAGATATTTTGTAGCCATCCTCAGCATCATTAATTAGTTTGCATGTTTTTTAAAAATGATTGTGCCAGCATGGTGGTGCCAGGGCCTGTCCAGGTAGGGATATCCACCTTTCAAAAAGATTTCCACCGGTGGGGGCAGGAAGAAAGGGGGCGTGTTGTGACGTCAAAGGGGTGTGCCCTGATGTCAAAGGGGTGGAGCCACGACAAGCGATTGGACAGACGCTGGAAAAAACGGTGAGTTTTCAGCAAATTTGAGGCAGGCCAAGGGCTTTTGATAAGGGTATTACATATTTACCGACAGTTACATTGCCGGTAAATTTGTAATACCGGCCCTGGCCTTGGCAGGTGTTTTACCGGCTAGGCCGGTAAAATACCGGTCGGGTGGCAACCCTATGTCCAGGTGTCCTAGGCAACCCAGCCAGCAACGGCACTCCACTCCGTTATTTATTATTACAGAAAAAAGGAAATCATTTTTAAAAAGTTGGATTATTTGAATTATTTCAGCAATTTGGAGCTTTCTGGATAATGGGTTTCTTGATCCCATACCTGTATGGCATCACAGTGCCAGCATCTTGCAGTATACAGAATGCAGAGTCAGAATTGAAATCTGAGCAATATCAAGTTTATAATACAGGTGAGGCGTTACAGGTTACTTTTCATTCCATAGAAAAAACTTTTCTCACCCGCTGTCATTGTGTTCGGTGGAAGGAGACACTGCCCTGCAATATCCCCTTGAGATAAATACCAATCATCTTATAAAGCCATATAAAGATATACTCAACTGAAAGGCCTCCAAGCTATGTATACTTTAAACATGTCCAACCTGCTGTTGTTTGGCTCTTATTGAACCAGAACTCTGAAAACGCCTGGGATTTATAGTTCTATTAGAGTTTGGAGCTCTGCAGGTTGGACATCATTTTTTTTAGCAGACTTTAACAGCCAATGAGTGAGTGTCTGATCAGGATTCATTCCAAAACCAGGGACAGGAAAAGAGCAGAATGAAACAACAGATTACACTCATACATTACTTTTATTCCCTGCAACACACAAACAAAACATTCAGATATACTTCATACCCACTCCAGATATATACATCATCTCCCTTACTATTATGTACTCAGCTCTATGTCTCTAACATCAACCCTGGGCTGCCAATATCACAAACATGTAACACACACACTTACATGTACAGGTATGGAACCTATTATCTGGAAACCTGTTATCCAGAAAGCTCTGATTTACCGGAAGGCCATCACCCATACACTCCATGTTAAGCAAATAATTCAAATCACAACCTGGTATTTGATTCCAACTAAGATATAACAGATTCTTGATCCCAACTAAGATACAACTGATCTTTTAAGAGGCAAAATAATCCTATTGGGTTTATTTAATGTTGAAGTGCCTTTTTAGCAGAGGCATAACTACAGAGGAAGCAGACCCTGCGGTTGCAGGGAAGCCTAGGACAGTAGGGGGATTTGTTGTTTTTTGTGGGGGGGTAACCGATATTTAATTTTCATTGTTTTACAGATTTCCCTAATTTTCAAAGAATCAACATGGAATCATTGCTTAAAAGAATAAGAAAAAGAAAGGAAGAGGAAAAGTAGGGGAGAAATTGGGGGATGGAGTTGGTTGTCGTTGGTTTAGGTGTGTGGGAATTTGCCGCAAATTTGCGCCTGGCGAATAAATTCGCCCATCACTAATTATATCTTAGTTTGGATCAAGTACAAGCCACTGTTTTATTACTACAAAGCATAAGGATATCATGTATAAAAATCTTAATTATTTTATTAAATGGAGTCTATGAGAGACTACGTTTCCGTAACTCAGAGCTTTTTAGATAACGGGTTTCCACATACCTATAACAGATAAATACCTACACTGGTGTGAGGCATACTGTACTCCTGACTACTTTAAGCATTTTCTAAGCTTACAATAACAATAATATATAATAACATAATGACAGTTATATATATAACAATAATAATAGTGACGTAGATCTATATCAATAGATACATCACTATCATAAATCCCTGCACTGGTGTGAGATATACTTGTAGTCTTGACTACTCAGAGCTCACAATAACTCCTGAAAATAATGAATTAACTTGATGTATTTGTCACCCTGTTAGTCCTTTTTTCATACGGAAATAACAATGGCACGCACCTCTCTGATTTATATTCAGGAGGAGTGAAAGCCGGAATTATTGAAACAGGCAACTACTGGGCAAGTAGGAGCATTACTAATGGCCTCATTCCCTGTTGGCTTCATTATTTCTACTTTTTTCCTGAAACAAGTAACAGTAGTCTTGTCACATTTTTGCTTAAAACAGCTTCACCGTAGTGAAATCACTGAGATAGGGGTGACACACAATCGGCTTTCCCTGCACCTTTAGCCAGACGCCATGAACTTGCAGCTTGGCCCAGTGACCCTGCTCTACATGATGGTTTCACTCGCATAGTGTTGTCTCTTTCACAAATCTGCCTCTGCCTACGTGGGGAAAATGTCAGTGCCCATTCGGGTTCATGTGCAGGAAAATCCAACTGCATTGATTTAGGCGCTGATCATATTATGGACATTCTGCTTAAGAGACACCTTGTTTATTGCCTATGTTGGGTCCAGCTACCAGTTCACCAGTTACAAATTCAGCTCCTGCCAGCCCAGTGGGTTGTTTTTGTTTGGTTGTGTATTTTAGTTGCAATGTTTGGGTGTCATTATGTGCCCCAACCTCTTGATTTCATACAATGTGTCTTCTCCTATTCATTGGCAACCCCTGATTTATTATTTCTTCCTTCTCTATTCTTTCTTGTCTACTACACTTCACATCTTTCATGCTTCGCGGGGTTAGCTTTCAGTCATTTCCCATCCATCCTTCATATTTCCCATACACTGTGTCACTTGTCTCTGCCATTTCATCTTTATTCACCTGATTCCCCCACCATCCCTCTTCTCTCATCCTTTACCTTCTCATCGCTCCAAACACAGCTGTTCGAACTTCTTTAAAAGACATTTTCCATATGTATATAAGTTATATTTCCTTCAAATTCTTCAATCTAATCCATATTAAGAAAGGAATCACAAGGATTTTAGCATGAACATGATGTCAGCTTGTTTAATGAACATTATGAAGCCAATTATATACGTTATAAGTATTTTCAATGAATTAAATGTTTATATTTATTTCCTTTATGTGTTAAGGTGTTTGAATGAATAAAACATGTACTGTGCAATTTGTGCATACCTGTCGGGCCAATGCCTTGTGTTGCTGAGTATTGCCTCTGGCTGTAGACATGCAGAGAGGAACATTCTTTGGAAGGCTCTCTGGGTGGGAATGTACAGTTTGATGCTAACACAAGATGCTCGTTTTGTTTTTACATAAACAAATTGTGTGTAACATTGTATAGTATTATGCACATTATTTATACCTGTAGGTGTGTGTGAAGTTCACAAGGATCTGAGACTGTGCACCAAATTAACTGCATAGTTTGTGTGCCATTTTAGCTGAGAATTCACTGTCTTGCTTATTAGATGTTCCAAATAAAGCAGCAGCACTCCGGTATCTTTGAAAATTTGCAAAACTTTACTCAAATGCCATAGGCAACGTTTAGGGCTACACAGGCCCTTTGTCAAGCCATTAATTAACAGTGTCTAAATGTGTTTAATACCCACCACAGGGAGGAGTCACACCATTGCACCTCCACATTACCCATAAGTCACAGTGAGCTATTTCCATATCAAATTACGTTCAATATAACAAATTACATGTCTCGTATTCATATATTGTTTCAAAAGAAGTGAATTGCAGAAAGTGCTATATAGTAACAGGTAATAAATAAAAAAAAGTTCAAAAAGTGACACAATGTATAAAAAACCTTTTTAAATAACCTTTGCAACATAAGTGTCAAGGACAGGAAGTCTTACTTTGCTTTATCTCAATATTAGACTTCTGAATTTTACTTATCTCTGCCTCCAATGCTGAATTCAGGGAAATAATACCCTTGAATTACTTCGAATCAGGAGCTTCCATATCTTTAAATTTCACTGTCCTATAACACAATAAAAATAGAGATAAAATTATTATATAATCATTTTAAATCTATAAACAGACACATGTTAAAAACAAGCATATCAATAAAGTGAACTTCAAGCACTTACTTATATAAATAACATAGGCGTATATTCTCTGTTTAAACCACCCGGCGTTAAAGTGCCCAATGTATTAATCCAACGCATCTCTAATTTTTTAAGGATTTGTTGTCTGTCACTGCCACGTATTAGTGGCTCCACATTATCTATAACTTGATATCGTAGTTGTGAAATCGTATGTTTCTTTTCATGAAAATGTGCGGGTATCGGTAAATGTAACAATTTACAACGTATAATAGATTTATGTTGCTTTATATTTTCTTTCACCTTCTGTGTCGTTTCACCCACATACGCTAATCCACATGGGCACTTAATCAGGTAGACTTCAAACCTGGACTCACAAGTATAGTATTTTTTAATCAAAATATTTTTGCCCGTATGGGGATGTGTAAAGGAATTCCCTTTAGTAATGTTATTACAATGTGCGCAAGATAAATAAGGGAATGTCCCCTTTTGGGGGGTTCCTAAAAATTGTTGACGAAGTTTCTTTTGGGGACCTATATCTGCTCTCACCAAAAGGTCCTTTAAGTTTTTATTTCGTTTGTAAGCCATTAAAGGAACAGATGAGAATTCCTTGACACGTGAAACCCCTGTTTTGAGGATCTGCCAATGTTTTCTCAAAATGTTCTTAGCCTGATCACTTGCCACTGAATACTGACTTACAAAGGCTAGTCTACTTTCTTTCTCTGTATTGTCTGTCTTTTTAGGAGTCCTTAACTGTACAGATGATATATCTTTTATAGCTGTTAAATCTTCCATTAATTTACACTGAGAGTAACCCCTTTCTATGAAGCGTTCTGACATTTCTTTTAAACGGATTTCACACTGTTGTTCATTGGAAACGATCCTTTTGACCCTCTTAAACTGTGTCATTGGTAGAGACTTCAATAATGACCGCGGATGGAAACTAGTATTATATAACAGATTGTTCCTATCCGTCTCTTTCTTATACAGATCTGTTTCCAACAGTGTGCCAATTTTTTGTATCATAACATCCAAAAAATTCAATTTCTCCATATCATGACATAATGTGAACTTCAACGTAGGTACCACAGAATTCAAAATATGGTGAAATTCAATAAGTGTACCCACTGGTCCTTCCCAAAACATTATAATATCATCGATATACCGGTGATATAGGGAACAGTATTGTTTGAATAGTATATCAGTATAAATGTAATTCTCCTCAAAATCTGCCATATAGAGGTTGGCGTAAGTGGGGGCCACATTACTCCCCATTGCTGTCCCCTGTAGTTGTTTATAAAAATTGTCACCAAATAGGAAGTAACTATCTTTAAGTACTATTTGTAATAAATCCAAGAGGAAAGATTTTTCTTTGTCTGTATATTCTGAAGATTTGTTTAGCCAATTCTCTACTGCAGCCAAGCCTGCTGTGTGTGTTATAGACGTATATAGACTACTTCAGTTTTCTCTCCTTTGTCCATTTATTTGGATAGACTTTTACAACCTATTGTTCGTAAAACAAAATCTTTTCTTAAGGACACTAACCAATTATTAGACATTTTGTATAACTGTAAAGTTAATGCCCAGACAGTGTTAGTTAGTCTAGATGTAAGTAGTCTATATACATCTATAACACACACAGCAGGCTTGGCTGCAGTAGAGAGAATTCTAAGCAACCTTCATTTTACGTTTTTAAAATTTTGGAATTATTTGCCATCTCTTTCCAGCTTTCAAATTGGGGTCACTGACCCATCTAAACTACAAATGCTCAATACGTCTAGCTATGTTTTGTTTTTGCTACTTTTTATTACTCATCTTTCTATTCAGGCCACTCCTATTCATATTCCAGTCTCTTATTCAAATCAGTGCATGGTTGCTAGGGGAATTGGGACCCTAGAACCAGATTGCTGAAATTGCAAACTGGAGAGCTGCTGAATAAAAAGCTAAATAACCACAAATAATAAAAAAAAATAAAAAATTAAATCCTATTGCAGATTGTATCAGAATATCACTCTCTGCATCATTTGAAGGTGAACAAACCCTTTAATTAGCTTCTGATAAATTTGGCTATAATGTGTGTGATATACGAAATTTACATTTGTGTCACTGGGGCAGGAACATATTGGCACAATATCAATAAAGCAAAAAATAAAAATATTTACAGTTTGACTACAAGGAGGGACATACTGCTGCCAGAAGCATATAATACTGTACCCATTTTCATAATAAAACCTCAATTTATTTTAAAATATTACCTACACTAGAAAAATGAGCTAGTGTTCTTATTTATAGAATGCTTTTTCCCATGTAGAAAGGAATTCACTGCCATTTCATTACTCTGCTTGGCAGTTGCCAACAGTATTAAGAACATTTTTCCAACTCCTAAAAACCACAGAAAAGCTGGGTCTTAAAACATGTCTATCTTATTCTTTACTAATGTTATGTTACATGTATTATGCTGTGCAGAAAGTCCAAGTGTTGTGGTGTTTATACAAATGGCCTGTAGATGTCACTGTGCCCAGACTTGTACGATGCATACTTCCTGACAGCTTAAAATTGAAAGTTACTGTTGTGTAATGGCTGCAAGAGTTTGCTAATAAAGCACTGTTATACTCTACTCATCCTCGGCTACCCAAAACATAATAAGTGTCTTCTTAAAGCTATGCAAAAATAATATTACACTGGTGCCAAATATAGTCAGTTTGTTTAAGTTCAAAGCTTTGTTTTTTTAGCTTTTTACCAAATTCCGTAGTCCCGTTTGTTTCTATTGACTGTTGCCTTTTGAGTAAGTAAATGTCTGAAGTGTGTCAGTCTGACACCCAGGCTTTAAATGAAATGACTGCAGATGGCACTTTTAATTGTATCATTGGTTTCCAGATTCCGACTGTAGATCAGGGGTCCCCAACCTTTTATACCCATGAGCCACATTCAAATGTAAAAAGAGTTAGGGAGCAACACAAGCATGAAAAGTTCCTGGGTTTGCCAAATAAGGATTGTGATTGGCTATGTGGTAGCCCCTATGTGGACTAGCAACTTAGAGAGGTTTTAATTGGCAGTAAACCTGGTTTTAATTAAACCAAAACTTGCCTCAAAGCCAGGAATTCAAAAATAAACACCTGCTTTCAGGCCACTTTGAGGAACAACCAAGGGGTTGCTGAGAAACTTGTTGCTTGTGAGCCAGTGGTATACATCACTGATTTAAGATTTTACAAGGATAATTCCAGGCTAACCACACAATTACTGACACTTCATAAAAGGGAGTGTGGGGGGGCTTTACCCTTAGTTTTGCCTCAATGTCTCCCTCTTTGGTTTCCATATTCTATTTTATTCATAAGGGCACCCTCTGGCTACATACAGATGCAGCCACTTTGGTTTGTCTGTTTGACACAGAATAACTAAACACAGATATCCCATTTATCTCATTTAACACAGAAAACTGCGTCACAACATCCCATCTAATTAAAGCATTCACCATTGTTCACAATGGTGCTTTGGTATGCTAATGGAAAGGTTAAATGCATTAAATGAGTTAAGATGACTTTAGATAACGCAGTTTCTTCAATTAACCCTGAGTCATGACGCATTTATCTCACAAATCCAAGTGGCTTCATCTGTAAGTGGCAGCCTCTTTTGAACCAGATCCATCCAACCTAAGGAAAGAGTGGATATAGGGCACACCCGCTTTCCCAGCACTTCCCATTTAAACCACACCCACCATAGGTTTTTCCCTTTAATCTATAAAATAACATTTGGTTTGTGCACTTTCCACTCCTCGTATGGTAACTCCTGGGTATAAAATGTACTTTAGAAATAGTACATCTGCCCTACTTTCTGCAGAACATACTAGGACAGTGGGATGGAACTTTTCTGGGGCTAGTTTTCCCCAAGGACCAAGATTCTTAATTGGAGCTTGTCCCTAGGAAATAGGGACTAAAAGGAACTGTATCCCAACCTGTTATATCCAATGCAAGCAGTCTCCATATGACTATGTTTTTCTTATTTTACTTCTGATGCCATTATTTAGAAATATGAATTTCTTATATGTTCAAGAAGCGTATTTAATATTTTGCCATTGTTAAGCTTTTTACAACTGTTATATTTTCGATGTTTAAATGAATCAGTTAAAGGCAATTCTGCCCGTGCATGCCTACAGATATATAGAATATAATTTATATGAAAGTCCATTCTCAAATTGCACTGCTTTACTTTCCAAAAGGAAGATGCACATCAGTTCAGCTATTGGCTTTCTTTATCTCTTTAGAGTAAAACCCTGGATCTGTTCCAGCTCCCGTGAGTGACATACATTCAGAAAGCACAGCTTAGATCTTAATGGTCTTTTGTACGAGCTAAAAAACCAGCTCATATTTGGTACAAACTGACCCAGTTGGCTTCCACTGCTTAAAGCGATATAATAGAATCTGGAAATGAACCAGCAGATAATACTCCATCTCCCTCCACAAAAGCACAGTGAGAAAACGGCTTCTGTCTAACAAACACTTTGAAGGTCTATCCTGAATAAAGAATAAAGATAGGAAGAACTTCTCTTTTTTTTCCCAGACGCAGCAATTTTATCAAGTTTATCCTTAAAGTACAGCCTGACACCTCTGGTATAATCTAGACAGGTCTGTATGTAATTCAAACACAAAGTCATGTAATGATCTTTGCTGTAAATATTTGTATTTTTCCTGGCACAGGCAATGAAGCGGCCAGTGTGTACTGTGTATGCGCATTCATTACTCAGCCAAAATACACAGTCTGCCTGTTCTCCAAGGCCTCAACTTCCCCTTTGATGTTAGAATTAAGAGTTGTCATTTGCACCATAGCGAACGTACATTCTGATTGACTTGAAGTGTGTTGTCTTTGTAAGACGTCAGGGAACATTTGGATGAAGGTTGTGCTTTTATCACGATGTAATGATGACAAGTGAGCCGGTCCAGATGGGATACAACTAATGGCAATAAATACATCATGATATAGTTGCTTTAGAGAAATGTTTTAGTGCAACCATTTGCAATGTTGTCCACAGAAAATGTTAATAATTGTACATTTTAAGTTATTTTTCTTTGATTTTAACCCTAAATACTCCTAATTCCACCACCATGCCTTTTTCAGTAGTTTTTATTGGCATTTATAAGACTAAACCACAAGATTAACATAAGGCAATGTTAACAAACAAATACACAAATAATACAGTCAATAAAAACGTCTAGTATCTATAAGGTAACATGAATAAACTTTCAAAGTGTATAAACTGAAAAAAAGAAGAAAGAAAAGAAAGCAAATAAAACCAAACAAAGCAATGCCATGACTTCCAAAATGAATCTCAAAGTTAGTAGTTACATCTCAAACAAGAGATATTATCTCTGTCTTTTTTGTTCAATAAATCAAAGTATGGAAACCACTTTATCATGGATTATCGTCTATGTTTTTCTGTACTAAATCTAAATTTGATACTCTCAAACGAGAAGAGTTCATAAAGGAACATAAAAATGTCTGATTTCTTGGGTGGAGGAGGATTAATTCAATATTTGTATATTGACCTTCTCACAGCCGCAAATCGTATTTGGAGGAATTGAATCGGATTAGTTTTTTCTTTTGTTCTAGAATACTTCAAAGATTTCATGATATCAATTGGAAGGCTTAATAAGCATATTAATGGATTAAGCTTCAATGAGATGTTTAGAGAGGAAGAAATCATTCTTTCAGTTTCAAGCCATAAGGAACTAATCAGGGGACAAGACCATAGAAAATTAAACATAATAGGATTAAGGCAGTTACATTTGGGGCAAATATTATTTATGTGACTAGTATTTGAACAGCGTATAAAAGTTTTATAAACCAAATGTAGGAGACAAAAATGCTGTTCCCTCCAAAGAGATGAAGTCAGCTGATCAGAAGAAATAGAAGGGTCAAAAAATAAAGACCATTTAGCACTGGTTTTGTCCAGCAAGTGTTTAGGGTCATTGTCAAGAAGCCACAAATAATTTGTTACATTAATAATATCTGGGCTATTTAAATAAGTCTCAAGTGCACTTAAAATAGGATAATGTTCTAGGGATAACCATTCCAATTTGGTATGGACTCATCCCATTACTGGATTACACAACAAGCTTCAAGAATTTGATTCCCCTTGTTTTCCATGATGATTTAAAAGGCCAGCCAAAGGAAGCATTCAACTTTGAATTATCTTGTAAAGGAAGAAAAGGCATAAACTGAGTAAAAGCTTCCAAGTTATAGTCGTGTCTTTCTACAATGTATTTTGTTTAACCTTTGAATTTTCCAAGTTTTATAAACATTTTATCATGTTTGTTTTGTTGTCTGAAAACAGTTCAATTATATATATGTTCGTAAATTTCCCCTTACCGGACAGACAGTCTACAAGATATCTTGAGAGGGCCACGATTAAATATCCTTAGGTCAGGTATATCAAGGCCTCCAAAACTTTGAGTTTTAAGCTTTCCAATGAAAATGGTTTGAAGTTCTATCTAATTCTTTCACATCTTTGTGTATTATAAGTAACGGCATCTGTAGGAGATGGTAAATTAGACTGAAAAAGATAATCATCTGCTGAGTGCTTAGATATTCTTTAGTTTGATGTACCTTTATTTTCCTAAGGATAGATTGTGGGGTACTACCAAATACATTCATTATTCTGGGTTGATAATTATACAAGAGAAAGAACCAAAACACTTCAACATATCAAAAATCTTTGTGCTTTGTGGATCTTTTATAGCAAGTAATATGTCATCAGCGAATGCTGTAAATTTTATTTCTGTTTCTAAGGTCAGTATGCCCTGAAATACAGAATAATCTTTGAGGAATCAAAGCAAAGGTTCAAGAGACAGTTTGAATAATAAAGGTGAAAGAGGACACCCTTGATGGGTACCTATTTGCAATTGAAAAGTTTTAGATATTTCACCCATAACCAGTATTTCAGCCATGGAATAGATTAATATTATAAACTCAATAAAATTTCCTGCACAACCAAAGGAGTTTAACGTTAATAATACAGTAAGTGAAAACAACATATATCATCATACACTTTTTCAACGTCAACAGATATAAAGGTACATGGGATCTATTCTTTTTCACATAGTATATAATTTTCAATACAGTTCACAAATTCCTAGCTCTCAATCTCCCTTTTACAAATCCATTTTGTTTGGTAGAAAGTAATTAGATGAATAACATACAGATAAGCAGTAAATAAATCGAATTTTGAACAAGTATAGAATTTTGAGTATACTTAAGTAACACCATTAACTTATTCAACTTGCTCAGCAAGTATATAGCTTTGTGAACTATCAACTGATAATAAAGTCACCACCGAGGACTTCCGGGGGGCGTGCCACAGCTAATGGCCGCATCTTAACAGAGCTCCGCCATCACCTGATTATCTCTGCGGTCACGATTACCGCAGCTTCGCCAAAACTACACGGCAAGGGTGGTGATACCACAGCGGAATACCTGGGGGCAAACTGGGGACAGCAGCTTCCCGACTCTCCCCCCTCCTGCGACCCCGGAGGCCAACGCGCCACACGCATCGTCACTGGACATAGCCGGACTGGATCCAGTCCCCTACCACGCGGACTTCTGGAAGGACTGGACGTGGACCCGCTCCCGGTGAAGTATACGCTGCATAACGCGATACTCACAGTTGGGTTTGCTGATTCCCGGGGAGGCCTCGCCCAGCCATCTGGCGCTGATTATCCCTGCTGCGGCCTGTGTGGCGGCAGCGCCAAGTTGGTAGGCCCAGCGTACCACGTGGCCCTGCTAGTCAATTGCCTTCACGCCTAGCGCACCTTCACGGCCCATTGCCACTGCCACTGACCCACAGCTCCTATATCCGGCTACGATCCCATCGTATGTACTGCTTTTAGCCACCAGCTGTGTGACGCAATTTCTGTCTACTGTGGCTAGGCCATGTTTATTTGAATGACGCAGCAGGCGGCCTAACTTACAAACTGGCAGGACTTTCACTACTACTGCTTCTCTGACCTCATATTGATCCTTTCTGCAACGTGAATGCTATTTACTGCTATTGTCCAGTGACGCAGTTATATTTTGCTATTTATTATGCAACAGTGATTTGCCAATTTCTGCCGCGACCATGTGAGGGCATCACCAGCTTACATTTGGGCTCCCACCGCCTTACAGTTTAACCACCTGTTTTGCCCCATATCAGCGACACTGTCATATCGTATTCTCACTGCTGCTATCTGTGCGCACTGAAACGCTCTTGCGAGCTGGATAACTGGGTATGCACCCACATTTCAGACTTTCCTGTATTTCAGCAATTATTGGGCAACGTCTGCTGTCTATGCCTACATCTTCCACCGCAGCAATGTTGCTACGAGGAGGGGGACTGCCTTTCTATTATAGTACCTCACGTTCTACCATGATGTAGGACCTTTGGATGATACAACCACTGTACACCTGTTCAATTGATGACCATTTCTCTTAAGTAGGCTCTGCATTCCATGATTTTGGGACTGCCACCACGTGATGGAAAAATATTTAGGCCAACCTACTACTATGACTTCGCGTAGGACAATCACCAAGCCAAAGGACAAGAAACAGACTCAAGAAGCCGCTCAGCCCGAAAGTGATATGGAAACGGGAACTCAAAATGATTCTGCCACTTCTTCTGTGGAAGACATGGTTCACATTCTAGGCCCCCTGCTTGACCAGAAGCTGGCAAGTATCAAGGAATCTGTCTCTGAAATTCTACAACAAATGACCAACCAATCCCAGAGGTTGACCCAGGCTGAAGACAGAATATCGTCCCTGGAAGACAATTTAACTACGGCACAATCCACAATTGATCTGCAGCAGAAGGAGATCTCTATCCTGTCTGATAAAGTAGAGGATTTGGAGAACCGTAGTAGGAGAAACAATTTGAGATTGGTGGGGATTCCTGAATCAGTCAAAGCTAAAGACCTGGATAAACTTATACATGATTGGCTTCCCTCCGCCCTTGGTATTGAGGACCAATACCTTCCCTATCTTGTGGAGCGGTTCCACAGGATCGGCCCACCACCGACCCAGGATGCTCAGCGTCCGCGTCAAGTCATCTTTAAACTTTTGAATTTCACCGACAAAACCAGGATCCTGGAGGCCTACAGAATGAAACGTAACCTTAACTATGATGGCCATTCCATTTTACTTTTCCAGGATTACTCTGCTTCCGTGGCGGCAAAACGCAGAGAGTTTGCAACTGTTTGCAAAAAACTGTATGACTCTGGCTACAAATTTTCTCTCATGTTCCCGGCAAAACTCAGAATTGTTGAAAGAGATACTGGCAGAATCCGCTTCTTTGAGGACCCCAAACAAGCATTGCAATACGTTGAGTCTAAATCCCAGACTTGAGCTGGTGGACCTGCCTTCTGTTTTTTCCAGTTTATCCTGTTGAACCCCCACTTAACCTGGTTACTGTTACCTATTGCTTGGTGCTGTCTCCTGAGAGGTCTTGATGTGAGGGGATGGTTAGACAACCGGCTGATGAGTGACTTCTGATTGCATCCTTAACCCTGACGTTGTCGCCCTGGTTGGATGTTCCCTATGGATGTTGATTATTCTGCTCCACTTCTCCATGGATGGGCCTGCTGCTGCGACACCACCACAATTTCCCCCCTCTGTTTGATTGTGATTCTCCTCCGCATCTGCTTTACCCATCCAGGGACTATGACTTGGGGGCAGATTCGGCGACCTGTGACTCCTGCTTATGGCCCTCCGTCTGGAACTCTCACCGTTTGTGACATTGTCCTGGAGATATTGACTATGCTATCTCCTTCTGCTATGGTTTGACTAGATGTTGGAACCTTGTTGACCCACCCTCTCCCACGTTTGGTCTTCATCACCGGATATTACTTTTCCCTTTCTTTTTTTGTTTTTCCACACCCATGCAAATGTTGCTCATTTCCTTTGTTTCTTGCATGTCTCCACGCCTTTCTCTTTACTTTTCTGCCTTTTAACCTGCCTACCACTTCAATGTTAATTTACTTGATTGAACTCTTCTGCCTATCGTGACAGCTTTATGCTGTCTTCCCATTTTACTGTGGTTGTATCTGGAATTTGAGGTTGTAATGACTACATTAGAAAACCCCTTTCCTCTTTTGTATATAGTTAATTTGTTTTTGTTTTGCCAAGTGATTGAGACAGATTTCTACACCTGCCCCTCCCATGTATACCATACAGACCCCCCCAGGATGGCTTCTGCTCGCTGGGACAGAATGCTTATCCCCCCGCAGCTAAGGATCACCCTGCTCACCCCTAAAACGGGTATTGGTTAAATTTACCAACATGGGTGAACCCGCACAACATTTCCCCCTGACTAATCAACCTAAGCACCTTAAACTACTCTCCTGGAACGTTGATGGCTTGAATACCCCGATAAAACGACGGAAAGTCCTGGACTTTCTGAAACGTGAGAAAGCCCACATCGTCCTTTTACAGGAGTCACATTGGAAAAACACTGATAGAATAGCATTGAGAGACTCCTGGATTCAGGAGCAAATAGTAGCGTCTTACACGGCTAAATCTAGGGGGGTAGTAATTTTACTGAGTAAATCACTGAATGGCTCCGTGACTAAAACGTATAGAGACAAAAACGGGCGCTACCTGATTGTAGACATTGAAACTCCTGACTCGAAATATACTGTGGTTAACGTATATGCCCCAAATGATGACAATAATTTTTTCTTTTCAGAATTAATGCAACGGCTTGACTCCTGGGGACCCACCAACCTGATATTGGGTGGCGATATGAACACAGTGTGGGACCGCTTTATGGACAGATCGGACGCCACCTCCAGATACCCGATCAGAAGGATTACCCCATTACACACCTTGTGTGAGTTTTTACAAATGCACGACACTTATAGGTTTACTTTTCCAGATACCAAGGACTATACCTTTTATTCGGGAGCTCACGGGACACATTCTAGGCTTGACTATTTCTTTCTAGCCGAATCCCAAACCCCCAATATTTTGGCCTCTGCCATAGGCGACATTCATATATCTGACCACGCCCCAGTCACTCTGATTTTGAAGCAAATTGTCCCCAGGGCGACATCATATAACTGGCGATTCCCCTCCTACCTGTCCGAGAACTCTGATTTCCAAACTTACCTTAAACAACATTGGGCGAATTATCTAGATGATAACTTACAACACTGGGATGACCAAAATCTATTGTGGGCAGCTTCCAAACCTGTACTCCGGGGCCATATTACTGCGTACATAATTAGACAAAAAAAATGCTTTCGGGATAAATACATGCTTTTGCAACGGGAACTCACGACTCACTATAAGGCTTTCAAGCGTACGAACTCTGAGGAGGATAAGAGGAAATACTCAGACACAAAGGCTTTATTCAATACTTTATTACACGACAGTGCTCACTATAAAATCTCTCATACGAGGAATAGGTTTTACAGATGGGGAAACAAACCGGGTAGGCTTTTAGCTAGACTCACCAGACTCAACGCTACGTCACATTTTATTAAAAAGTTAAAGACAAAGGATGGTTGGGCCCGGGATACTGACACCATTATGGCTGAACTAGAATCTTACTTTAGACTCTTCTATGAAGAAAACCAGGATCTTCCTGCGGAAGGTCTTTCTTTCCTGCGGGATGCTCAGCTATCCAAGCTCTCGGTACAGGATAGGGAAATCCTAGACGCACCTGTGACTGAACAAGAAATTATATCAACAATAAAATGTCTCAAAAACGGGAAATCCCCGGGCCCTGATGGCCTAAGCGCTGAATATTATAAAATCCTCCTCCCGGAGCTTGCCCCCTTACTTACTACGCTTTTTAATGATGTTCTACAGGGTTCCCCCCTGTGGAATGAGGCCAACGAGGCCAGGATTATACTGATCCCGAAAGAGGGGAAAGATCTCACTCTTCCTTCCTCGTATAGACCCATCTCTTTATTGAATCAAGACTTGAAACTTTTGACCAAAATCATGGCAGACAGGCTGCAACTTATCCTCCCGCATATACTTACCACTCACCAAGTAGGGTTCCTCAAAGGGCGATACCCAGTTCAAGCTCTCCGGATGGCTATTGCTGCTATATATCAATGTAATTTGGAGGAGAGAAAACACGGTATATTGATTAATCTAGACGCGGATAAAGCCTTTGATAGGATAACGCACGCTCACCTTAAACGATTACTCAAATTCCAACATTTTGGCATACAAATGCTCAATTTATTTAGAACCCTGTATACCCAGTCTTATACTCACATCACGGCGAATGGAACAAACTCGCCCAGATTCCCAATACGACGGGGCACCAGGCAAGGCTGTCCTCTCTCGCCGCTACTTTTTAACTTGGCCCTAGATCCCCTGCTGAGGCACTTACTTAATAGTGATATTTTTCAGGGTATTCCGATTGGTACGCAAAGGCTTAAGCTGATAGCTTATGCGGATGATATCCTCCTTTTTTTACATCAGCCACACATTGAACTACCAGTAATTCTGCAAAAAATTGATGCATTTGGCACCATAGCCGGTTTTAAAATTAATCTAGGGAAATCCGAAGCCTTGCGCCTCCAACACACTACCCCTTCTGATTGGGCAAATCCATTTCCATTTCAGAAAGCCAGACATCATATCAAATTTCTGGGTATCTGTTTGACGCAGCATCATAAGGACATGTACAGATCCAATATTAGAAATACCATTGACCAAATTGAACAAGACACTCAAAAATGGATGAACACGACTTTAACGTTTTCGGGTAGGATCCATTTAGTAAAAATGACTATGTTCCCTAAATTACTTTATAAATTGCAGATGTTGCCTTACCGCATTTCCTTGACTGATAACAGGAGACTTCAACACATTTTACGGACCTTTATATGGAATAAGAAACGTCCACGAATAAAATTCACCACACTCCAATACCAAAAACATGAAGGTGGTCTCAATCTCCCGAACATACTGGAATACAACGATGCGGCTCTTCTTAGATATGTGGGTGACTGGCTTCACCACCGGAACGTATACACCACAATCTCCCTAGATGCTGCCCTGTCGGAGGGGATGTCACTTAACTCGCTATTACACACACCCATGCAGGAAATCCCTAAAAACATGCAGGGGCACCCCCTATTTATCCACACCTACAGAACCTGGCACTCTATTCGAAAGCGAGCAAATCTTTCCCCTTTTAATTCAGTAAACCTCACCTGGCTTGGTAACAGGGACTTTCCCCCAGGTTTAAACAGTCTGATTTTTAACGCTTGGCAAACAAACGGTCTGCAGAATATTAAAGACGTGATCACCTCCGATATTTCGTTACAACCCATCGCTACCTTGCTTGTGAAATACCCTTTTTTACAGCTTCATCAATTCTCACTGCTACAACTTTTACATTTTGTCACGCAACGCTTGACTGGCCTGTCGGACAGGGATAAAAATAGCCCACTTGATTCACTGTGGCCCAAACGCGATACTATCAAATCTACTGCACATATTTACAAACAGATTAGGACAACTCTTGACGCTGATACTGCCACTGCGGCTTTCACAAAGTGGACCTCAATCATTCCACATGCTGATAATGGGGACATTCTTCGGTGTCACGCTAGAATGATGAGTATTTTGCCTGCTAGTGTATACCGGGAAATGTCCCTGCAACTGTTACACCATACTTATCTGACACCTTTGAAGCGATTCCACATAGGTACGACGTACTCAGATAACTGCCTCAAATGCGAAGCGCCCACAGCTGATATGATACATTGCTTATGGTCCTGCCCACTTATACAGCAGTTCTGGAGGGAAGTCGCCAGTTATTGGGAAACCTTGACCGGTAAGACGCTAACTATTTCTGCCACTTGGGCCATATTTAGTAAACTGCATTCCACCCTTCATATTTCCAAGCCGGAACGAGCCCTAGCTGAAAGATTGGCGGCGGCGGCCAGAAAATCTATTTTACACACTTGGCTATCCCGAATCTCCCCGCCCTTATCTCTGGTACAGCGTAAACTACACTATATCTTCCACCTAGATTGGATAGAATCCCTTACACATAGAGAAAAAAAAGCAGAATCGTTCTTTGACACTTGGATGTCCTACATAAACACCCTCCCACCACTGACGAAATCCCTTACTATCCAAACCTTTCACAACACCACATGGTATGACAGGGAGCTGCTGCTGGGGACTGATCTTGTCTGTGAGGCGGACCACCTGTTGAGTTCGGCGGGAAACCCGCAACATCCAACTACTATGGGACCCCCCAGGAGTCATCATCTTAACCGATTGTTTACCGATACTTTCTCATAAATTGAATAGTCTCTAATGTTCTAACCTGCTGCCGTCGGAATTTTCAACGGTGAGTAGTTTTCAATGTCTGCAATTGGGGTTCTTTCCACTGCAATCACTTGGCATGACTTTCGATTATTGTTGTTGTCTTTGCTTTCTATTATTAGAATCTGTACTTGGCACTGACTGTTTATATTACTTTTCTTTTCTGTTTCCTTTAATTTTGTTTTGAACTATTTTGTCTGTGTCTTAAAACGAATAAAAACATTTGTGAAAAAAAAAAGTCACCACCTCCTTTTGCCTAAGACCAGTAGGAAGAAAATGATTTCTGAAAGATAAGAATGTATTAAAAATGTATTAAAAAGTACATTAAACCAACTCTTATTTTATAATGATAGGTAGTATTTAGTGATGAGCAAAATATTTAGCTAAGTTTCGCCTTGAAATTTATGCCCAATGGGTAAAAAAATAGTTGTAAAAAAAAAAATTGTCGCGTGTAAAAAGAAATGACGACCATAGACTTCAATGCATTTTGATAAATTTTCATTGAAAGGAAACAGGTTAGATGCACCCACCACTAAGGGGAACATTTACTAAGGGTCGAATTTCGAAGTGCTAAAACTTCAAAATTCGACAATCGAATTGAAAAAAAGTGTTTTTTTTTATTATATTTAGCAGTTTTTGATCGAATTAAAATCATTTGATTGATTGTAGAAATCATTCCAATTGAACGATTCAGTCGATTGATCAAACGATTTTCAAAAAAAAAAAATTTTGACTTCTAAAGGATATAGGTTCTAGGAGGTCCCCATAGGCTTACATCGCAATTCGGCAGGTTTAAGGCAGTACTTTGATTTTCGAATGGTTGAATAATCTAAGTTT
Source organism: Xenopus laevis (assembly GCF_017654675.1). NCBI lineage: Eukaryota > Metazoa > Chordata > Amphibia > Anura > Pipidae > Xenopus > Xenopus laevis. The sequence goes on from NC_054371.1 coordinate 204,127,555, forward strand.
TTTCAATTCTAATCAAAGTTAAATTAGACCTATTCAATGGTCGAAGAACCCAAAAATTACTTCGAAATTCAACGTTTTTGAATTCGAAAATTCACTTCGAATTCACTTCGACCCTTAGTAAATGTGCCCCTAGTAGTATTCAAAAATAAGAAGAATCTGGAAGGTATTTATGTCATACGTTCCTCTTCAGAAATTTGTGAACGGTTAACAGAGAAAGACATTCTCAAGGGCGATCTGGATCTATTCCTCTTATCTCTGGATTTGTCATCTCTATGTGTCTTCGTTTAGGTTGTGCGTTGTAGATAAGATGCAGATTATGAAGAATTAGTGGAATTTGAAGATGTAGTTCTGGACATTTTTCTACCTTTTGAAAACTTGGATTGATGTTTTATTTGTTAGGATTTAAATTTTGTAACAAAGTATTAGGTTTCTTCTCGGTCACCAAAAATGTGATGACAAGAAAGTAGAATTATTACAGGTTAGCTGGATAGTTTAAAGGGATAAAAAAATTGTTTCAAAAGGAATCAGTTGATAGTGCTGCTCCAGCAGAATTCTGCACTGAAATCCATTTCTCAAAAGAGCAAACAGATTTTTTTATATTCAATTTTGAAATCTGACATAAGGCTAGACATATTGTCAATTTCCCAGCTGCCCCAAGTCATGTGACTTGTGCTCTGATAAACTTCAATCACTCTTTACTGCTGTACTGCAAGTTAGAGTATCACCCCCCCTCCCTTTTTCCCCCCAGCAGCCAAACAAAAGAACAATGGGAAGGTAACCAGATAACAGCTCCCTAACACAAGATAACAGCTGCCTGGTAGATCTAAGAACAACACTCAATAGTAAAAACCCATGTCCCACTGAGACACATTCAGTTACATTGAGAAGGGAAAACAGTAGCCTGCCAGAAAGCATTTCTCTCCTAAAGTGCAGGCACAAGTCACATGACTGGGGGCAGCTGGGAAATTAACAAAATGTCTAGCCCCATGTCAGATTTCAAAATTGAATATAACAAATATCTGCTCTTTTGAGAAATGGATTTCAGTGCAGAATTCTGCTGGAGTAGCACTGTTAACTGATGCGTTTTGAAAAAAACTTGTTTTCCGATGACAGGATCCCTTTAAGGAAAATGTAATAATAATGAGTAGTCCAGGCAATTACTGTTCTAGGTTTCAATAGTCTCTCTTTCAACAGTCCAATGCGATGAATTTTCTCAATTTTGATAGACTGCATCTGGCTTTTCAAACCAAGACTTTCTGGAAGCCAGTTAGAAATTAGCTGTTCAAGTTTCCTGTTTCTAAGACTCGGGTATCCCAACAAATCTGAGGTTATTTCTGCGGGATCTATTTTCTAAGTCATCAACTTTGTTTTACAACTCATTAGCTGGTTTTTTTCCAGAAAATAAATTTTGGAATGGATGGAAACATTGTCATCTTGTAAACTGGAAACCCTCACCTCAAGCTCCTTTATATAGTGAGTAAAGTACCACCTATTGTAGAATATAAGGATATTATAAGTTACGAGGAGTTCCATGACCATATAAAATCACAAGGCCTCTCATCAAAATCCCCCAATAAGTATTGTTTAATGGAAATGTAGACCCTCAAAAGTAATGAATGTAAAATTGCTCAGAGGGTTATTCTAAGCACTGTTACAAATGTCATTAGTTAGTCTTGTTCTCTAGGTTTTTTAGTTTTTTTATCTTGTTTATAATGAATGTTAAACAACACCTCCAACTTCTGTTCAGCACATCCAATTGGCCCCAGTTTACAGCAAACTCCTTAGAGGAAAGAAAGTCTTTACTTTGCTTAGAATTGACCAGGGAAACAGCAGTGGACTCTTCTCTGCTCACTTACCATATTTTCTAAGCAAAGGAAAATCTGAAGACTTTTTTTTTTCACTAGCTAAATATTCTCTCAACTTTTCATTTAGTTAGTGGTGGAGCTGATCAGGTAACCATTAATTGCTTGCCAGAACCATTAAACAGATGGACATATCCATCATATGAGTATATAAAATGCCACATCTATAGCAGTTTTTATTGTTCCTAAGGCCCATCAGGTACAGACGTGTACAGGGTGAGTTCTGTTAAAAATAAGCTACCCACAAACCAACATAATGCCCACCTACATAAAGAAATCAGAGCACCCAAGTTACCTAAATATTGCAAAATAAAGGTACATGTCAATGAATTACAATAAGAGACAGGTTGAATTTTGTAGGCTGGAATTTAACTTCAAAAAAGTCAAGCAGTCTCCAATTAATGGTGGTGGAAAACAAGCAGGAGTGATAAAACAGTACTAGCCACTAAATCAATATGCCTTGCCAGCTGTATGATAAAGTTTGGCTCCTGTGGGAAAGCATTTCCACTGCTGAACGCTCCCTACAAAACAAGTACAATTACACTGACAATCGCTGTTTGCTGGCTGGCAGATAGTTGATCAACATTAAAAATCCCCCTAAATCTAATTTGTCATGATTAAATGGATGCCTCCGGTATTCCTTCTGTCAGGCTGTCAGTAGTGAAATATTTCTCACTGTGAGTGTTACACATTCAAGGTAAGAAGATACCGAGATTGCTTCTCGGAAGAGTTTTTTTTAATTATGAACTGAAATGTTGTTTTCTACCATGCGTTATAAAGATGTTTAGAATTAGAAGCCAGGAAAACAACATGGAATAAATGCAGGTAAAAGCTATCCAAAAGTACAGCTTTCCTTATTTAGGGGTGTAGTGAGGTTTTCCTTGCCCTTAAATGGAAATCCCCTATGAAAGTTCATTGCAGCCAGGGCTGAGCTACAAAAATTATGAGAGGGGGGAGAGGTGTCCCAGCCCAGGTGAGGCATGCCCTGGGGAAGGAAGTAGCTCCTTATTAGGCCATGGGATGTTGGTTTTTCTGCAAAGTCTATAAAAGGGAGATGATACTAAGCTTTGGTTTCTTTGGACTCCACTCAATTTAGTAGAAGGTAACAGAAGCCCAAGCCAAGAAGGGCTCAATAGCAGGTAAATTGTTTATTCTGGAGGGGTCATATAACTATACCCCAACGCAAGTGCATGATTACTAAAGGACAAAAAAGCAGGTCCCTTAGTGCTCAACAAACAGAGTGGAACAGGGCTTTTTTTGCACCCTGTGCCCTAGAACATCTGAATGACATGTAAACTACGGAGTGGGACAGAAAAGCAGAATGCCTGCTATGATGTGGCAGAGATGTATTCATAAAGGAAGAAGAGGGATTCACTCCTAATTTCTGCACTCAATGAGACCCTAGGAGTGAAAGCAAGCCTTAAGGTAGCAACTAGCAGCTCCACTGAGGAGAGCAGAAGGGAGAATGCCATAGAAATCATCTGCCATTGTAGCATCTCAAGAGGAGAGGGTCAGGCATAGATTTTGCTGAAGGGACAATACTCAATTCTGGGGCTGAAAACCTGTTAAGTGAGTAGCTCCACTGACAGTAACTACTGCCTGTGTCTGTAACACTTGCCTGACTTTGCTTTGAGTGTTTTCTATGTGGTAGGGTCAGTGTTAAAGGAGGGAAGGAGCACCTCAACATGAAATACTAGATATACTATAAATACTATGTAAATTAATTTATGTGTGCACCTCAAAGGTAGGAGGAGACAGAACTTTAGGGGGACCAAATAGGGGTGACTGCCATGGGCCCTCATAACAGCAGGTAGAATGTATAGATAACAGGTAAATAGAGAGTAATGATCCAAACTTGCAAACTATCAGCTTCACCATCACTAAAGATAGATAAACAACCTAACTCTTAGGAAAAACCGTACAGTACTGGTATAGACCATACAGAATTACTAGGAAGAACCAAAGCCAGTAGGGAAGTTAATATTCAGGTGGGCAGAATCAGGGCCGGATTTTCTGGGTGGGCTTCCCTAGGCCATGTGGTCCTATAGCCAGCCCGCACTACCCCCGCCCCCGTGCGAGTGCAAGTGCATGAGCTACGCCCCCCCAGTGCTCCCCAGAACGAGGCTGGGCCACATGCCGACCCTAATATTTTGCCATCCTAGGCCCAGGCCTTTGTGGCCTCGCCACAAATCTGGTCCTGGGCAGAATATTAAAAGGCAGTGGACAAGTATTTGACCCCATCTGAAAGGATCTCATCCCAAATCCAAAACACTGCGCATATCAGCATGTCAATTCATTGCTAGCTAGCCCCCTGATTGCTGCTCTGTATTACCTCCTGCTAATGTTGATTTTACATGATTTTACAAAGAAGGCATCTATACATAAAGGGGTCTATAAAAGAATAAGAATACAAGGCTGTTTCATCTATAAGAACAGAAGGGACACAGGGGAGGTATATTGCAGATAACAGTGGGAGCTTGTTAGCTCTTATTTCTCACATTCTGTGTTTCTATTTAAAGATGCAAAGACACGATCAAAGGTATAAACCAAAATCAGCATTTTTTTGCCCAGTTCAAACCTTATGGAGGGTCTGTAAATGAGAAATCATTTGGTGACATCTAGTGGAGGTAATACACAATAAGGTTCTGTACAATACGGAGCAGTCGCATTCTACCATTTATTCAGAACATCTTTCAATAACAAACACATTCATATTAAACCGGGTTTCCTTTGTATGCACTTTGTGCAGTAAACTGTTGACATTTAGTACTGTGGCACATCCATGGTCAAATGATAAAAACTTCACAGTCAACCATCTCAAAGCACCCACTTGTGCCCAGCAAGACCAACTGTCTTAAATATTAGCCTCAAAGCAGAGTAGCCTGTGAGCAATTGTAGGGAACCCTCTTGAATACTATATAGTCTCCTATCAACTCTCTGACATGTGCATGTGAAGTCCTCGCTAACAGTTCCTCACTCTTTACCATGGGTTCACTACTACCCTACTAATCTACTCCCTGGGGCTTGGGCTTGCCAGTCTCACTTGTCTTTGTACCTTTTAGCCCTGAGCCTTGCTTCTATCCTGACACTAGTTAGTGAGCCCATAGAGTATCATACAGGCCAAAGAGGCTTGTCCTGTGTACCATTCCCTTTATATTGATTATAACTCTTTGGAGCCCCCCTTTTTCGACAAAATTTCTGGGGGGAAGAACTAACCAATGCCCAACCTAAGAACTGACTGCTAACTTTTATCCAGAGTAGGAATTATATTTACAATATGACAATATGCACACTAAATACCATGTTTGTAAAGAGAAACGTATTTAGTAGGAAGCCATAGCTCTGTAGGCATCATGTGTATATCCATCTGTGTAGCTGATAAGGAGGAGAAGGACAACTGGTCAGTCAGTTGACCCACAACTGTTTATAAAAGGATGAGATACGTCACTGTCTTTCTCTTGAATCCCACCAGGAGAGGGTGGCAAGGAGACCCAGAGAATAAGGATTATAGCTCCTATGTGTGGGATTGAGGATTAAATAGAAAGCAGCTTTAGTCTGAGTCTGAGCAGTGGGGTAAAAAGCTCAGCAGGGGGACTTGGATGTGCAGAACTAGGGTAGAAGACTATGATCCTGGAGGTCTACAAAGGTGGTGCATTGCGTCGGTTGTTGTTGGAACCCAAGCCCAAGACCATAGAGACCCTGCGCATGTCTCTACAGTTCAGTCCTGAGGCACCTGTGTTGCTACTGCTCCTGTCACTTAGTGCAGTAGTACCCAACCTTTGGGTACATTGGACAGACAAATAAAAGATGATGAGGAGGAGATGAGACAAAGTATGATGATGCTTATGCAGCTGAAAGAAGCAATGAACAAGCTTAAGCAGCAACGAGAGGAGCTCATGGCTCCTGTAAAGAACATGCCCCAGTATATTGCATATTTAAAGGAAGAATTGGCCGAGACAAAAGAGGAATTGCTAAAACTCAATTCAGAAAAAGAAAGGTAAAGCAAAAATAAGAAAAAGGCAATATATTTGTGGTGAAGTTAAAAGGAAAATGGACAAACTGGCGAGACATTGGTTAAATTGCCTTTGTCTTAGGCTAATGGCACAATTTATTTGTTGTTGTTTGTATAACTTTCTATCTAAATAACAATATAAACCTTATTAAACTACATTTTAATGATTCTTGCTTTTTCCTACCTGCTGGAATAACACACTTCGCTATAATGCTAAATAGGGTGGGATAATTTTTTAAATGCAACTACAGATGGTCAGACATTAGCAGCAGTGCTCCCAAATCCACTTGTCTCCTGCTAGGGTTACCGTCTTTGACCTCGGCAAAACTGGACAAAGGCCAAGAGCAGTGATATTGGGGTGCAGGCCAATGATATCAGGGGGTGGAGCAATGACATTGGGGGGTCTTTTGATGAACAGGCTTGGTCATTACAATCATTAACATGTTTGAGATGCGTGTGGACACTGACATCTCTGGTGGGTATTGGCCAGATTTTTTTTCAGGTATCACAATGCAGAATCCCAAACACAGAGTTTAAAACCAAACAAACCCTAGAAAAACAGAACTTTTTGATTCAAAACCAGACAAGTGACAACCCTACCTCTTTGTGGCTATGGATGCACATTTTATATTGACTTCATGGTCATATCCACAAGACTATGATGAGCTCTTAGAGGGGTTCAGAAGGAGAGCAGGGCTCTTTGAGAAGGAAATCCAGGACCACAGGTTTGACAGTGAGAATGAGGACTTGACTGTCCTGAAAAGTTGGAGGAATGCCACTTGAGGGGAAAAGTGTGAGGAATGCAACTTGGGGGGGATAAGTGGGAGGTATGCATTGGAGGGGTTGCAAACATGCTAATGTCCTCCCTGATTACGTCTCTGAATACAGCTCCTAATACAGCTCATGTGTCATGTACCAATTTTGCACCTTTATTCTAGTTGGCACCTAGAGTGGTAAGCAATGATCGTGGAATTCATAGGAAAAATGCTGCATTTTTGGGAAGAAAACAGGGGCCATATTATATTCCTCCCAACTGTAAATGTGTCTCTGTAATCATCCATTGCATATATGACAACTTTGACTAGAGGCAAAGTAGAACTTTAAACAGAGACTTTAGAAAAATGCACATATACTATCCAAAGACCAATGTACTTTTTGGAATTTTTTTTGCCCCCCTTCTCATTGGAAAGCTTTGCTGCTCCACCAGGGATGGACCTTGTTGTTGTGTCCTGAGCAGGAGGAAGTGTGGTTACGTGGGGGTAGCTGGGTGATCTATATTAAGTGCCCATTTATGAGGCCTGCCAAGTAAATCAAGTCATCGGCAGCGCGGGTCTATAAAAGGAACCCAGAAGTCGGGCTAAAATTTCTTTTTGAAATTCAGGAATTTTATTGCGCCAGTGTATATTTGCTTTATGCACCAGACATTAAATGAGATCACATTATGGTCACTATTACCCAGGGGTTCAATGACTTGCACATTCGCTATACGTTCTGGGTCATTAGAGATCACTAGATCCAGTATAGCATTTTTTTCTGGTTGGCTTCTCAACAACCTCTGCCATAAAATTGTCAAGCAATTAACTGCCCTCTAAAGGTGGCCATACACGGGCCGATAAAAGCTGCCGACAGACCGAGTCGGCAGCTTATTGGCCCGTGTATGGGGGCCCCCGACGGGCTTCCCCGATCGAGATCTGGCCGAAAGTCGGCCAGATCTCGATCGGATGGGATTAAAAATCCCGTCAGATTGCGACCGCATCTGTTCGTTGATGCGGTCCCGCGATCCGACCGCCCGTTTGCGAATGCTAGGATCCGATCGTTGGGCCCTAGGGCCCACGATCGGATCAGCCCGATATTGCCCACCTCAAGGTGGGCATATCGGAGGGAGATCCGTTCGTTTGGCGACATCGCCAAACGAGCGGATCTATCCATGTATGGCCACCTTAACACTGGTTCTATTACTGGTGTCACTGTTCCAATAACTACTTTGAGACAACTGATTGATGTGAGGTTGGAGCAATTGCTTGGGGATGCTGTGAGCCCCAATTGACCCCTTGAAAAGAAGGAGGACTCTGATATTGTTGCCCAAACTGGAGAGGGGGTCAGCAAGGGCTATAATGGACTCTACTAGATAAACTGTGCACCATACAAGGATAGGTGCTGGCCCTACTGAGCCTGGCCAAGAGGGAAGACCTGGTGTTCCAAGTGGACAAAGAGATCCCACCTTCTTACCTTCCAAGCTACAAGAATCCTACAAGATTGTGGCATCATTGTAGTCCGTGTTAGCACTGCAGAGTTGGCAAAGAATTCCAATATGCCAGTCCCAGTGAGTATAATATTGAGGAGAACACCATTAGGATACTGGAAGAAGTCAAATCATGTTGCCCCTTGTATGAGGACAGGTCTATACCTTCTACATGGAAGTATCTAATACAAGTAATTCAAAAATAAACCTGGATGAATGAAAATCTTCATAGTCATATTTCTACATGAAAGCAATTTCTTTTTGCCAATGAGAGATAGTGTGGGTACAGTAGCTCTATGTGGAGTAGAAAGAGCTGTTGGGATAGGACTTTGTGCCAGTAATTGAATAAAGTTTGATGCAATAGCTATGATATATTGTTCAATTACCTACTGGGATTCCCCGAGAAGTATCTCTCAGTACCAATTTGGAGGTGACCCCTGAGTTTATTACAAGTATGTGCAAATACACAAACTGTGTGTGAATTTTGTTTTTTAGTTGGCAACAGTTCCCCTGCAGCTCTTATGTTATATCCTTTGGTCTTTGCCCCACCTGCTAAATTCTGCTCAATGAAATGATTTCCCAACCTCTAAATAGCACCTTGATTTGCAAGTATGCAAGGTACAGAGGTTAAATCTGCCTATATGCAAGCGATTCCTCCCCACCCACTCACTTACTAACAGGAAGCATCAGAGGCTCCAGGAGGCACCGAAAGTATCTATCCTTCCTCTTGCCACCTTCCTTCTGCTGAAAATAGGAGATACCATAGGATTTACCACTAGATGGGGACTGAGAACTAAACTATTGTATAATACATTTGTAATTAACAGTAGTAGGAAATATTCTAGAGTGGGGGTCCCCCACCTCTATTGCCCATGAGCAACATTCAAATGTAAAAAGAGTTGGATAGCAACACAAGCATGAAAAGTGTTCCTTGGGGTGCCAAGTAAGGGCTGTGATTGGCTATTTGGTAGCCCCTATGTGGACTGGCAGCCTACAGGAGACTCTGTTTGGCAGTACACCTGGTTTTTTATACAGACAAAACTTGCCTCCAAGCCAGGAATGCAAAAATAATCACCTGCTTTGAGGCCACTGGGAGCAACATCCAAGGGGTTGGGGAGCAACATGTTGTTCACAAACTACTGGTTGTGGATCACTGTTCTAGAGTAAGCAGAGGACCCAGGAAGGGTTTAAAGGAGGATGAGAATGGCCTGAGGATCTCTTTGGCCAGATGGGTAACAACTGGAAGGGAGACAAGAGATTGCACTCAATGAAGGCAATTGTAGGGGGTGGAGGAGTTGTTAGGCTTAGCTAGAGCAGCAATAAATGATATCATAGCATAGGCCTTGTCCTGTATACTTACCAAGCTCTCCTCTGGGATCCCCAGCTGCAGCACTGGATCAGGGTGTTATCTTTCTTATGTTCTGATGAATGAGTGCTTTATTAGTCAGCAAGTACACAACATGAGCAAGTCAGGTAAAATAACATCATTTTTATTAAAAATATGATTTTACAAGGAATAGCAGAATCTGCAGATTTCAGTTGTACAATGATTAACAAAACATCCTTTGCCTTTATATTTCTTATCTTGGGTTTTGTTAAAGGTTTACATTTCCTAATTTAATTTATTGAAGCATGAGTTATATCCTGCCGTTTCCCTGCTCAGTTCTATTGTTCCTATCACAGTGGGCAAAAAAACTGAGCATGGAATCTCAGACAGAGTTTACTGTTCTAGCCAGCCATTGCCGGCTGAAAAGAAGGGGGCGCTAGAAGTGTAAAATTGCTAATATCAGGAAATCTAACCAAAAAGATTTACATTAAATGATATTAAGGGTATATGTCCATTTAAACAGAAAAAGTAAAGGCCACAAATGTTTGCATACAGGTGAGATGTCATCTCTTGTTTTACCTAAAATTTCAGCATTTCAGTTTCCAGTGCATCATCAGAAATGCTACATTGTGTGCCTCTATCTTACATAATACAGGTATAGGATCTATTATCTGCAATACTTAGGACCAGGGGTTTTCCAGAGATGGGATCTTTCCATATTTTGGGTCATTACCTTGACTTTTAAATATAACTTAAACATTAAATAAACCCAATAGGATTGTATTGCCACCAATGGATCCAAGCAGCTGAGGGACTGTTTTATTATTGCAGAGAATAAGGAAATTTAAAAAACAAACAAAAATAAAGTAATTATGGTATTTGCTCAAAATGGAGTGTATGGGAGATGGCTTTGCAATAATTTGTAGCTTTCTGGCTATCAGGTTTCTAGATAAGGGATCCTATACCTGTATATTACTCCAATTTAAAATTGGAGGGCAATAAAATGTAAACTAGCAATTACTTTATATCAGGGGTCCCCAACCTTTTTTGGCCCGGGATCCAAAAAAGAGCCAATTTTTTTTGGAAGGACCGGGGGTGGGGGTCGAGAGGGGTCAGGGTTGTTGTCGGAGGGGTTGGCTTCCAATTTGGGTGCGCCTGTGTCAAATTCGGCGCACTGCATTCATTGTTCGACGGCCCAGTTTAGAACTGTCCATGCCCAGGTTCTGGGCCGCGGCCCAGTGAATTAGTAAACTGGTTCAGAACCAGCAGTGAGTGTCATTCTGAGTGAATCAGACTCACAGTGCATAGTGCACCTTCAAGTGTAAGTGTTCAGGAGTGTAGGACAAGATTGTTTAACTGTAGCGTTACAACTTATCATATACATTTCTGTGCTGCACCAACTATTAGCAGTAATTCCCCAACATACAATGCAGAAAAGGTACCTTGCCCTTAAAGGAGAAAGAAAGCTACAGAGGCATTTCATTGCCAATAGATTAGCCACAATAGTGCAAGCTAGAATGCTATCTTTATTCTGTAGAATGTATTCCCATACCTGAGTAAAAAGCTCTAGAAGCTCTCTGTTTAGGATAACAGCTGCAGTATTAGCTTGGTGTGACATCACTTCCTGCCTGAGTCTCTGCCTGCTCACTTATAGCTCTGGGCTCAGATTACAGCAGAATAGTGGGGGGGGGAAGAGAAGCAAACTGAGCATGCTCACGCCCGGGGCAAGGAGGTTTAAGCTGAAGGCAGGAAGTCTGATACAGAAGCCCATGAGTACACAATAGAAGGAAAGAAATGTGGTGTTTCTTTTGACAAAGGACTCAGAGCAGCATTACTTTGAGGTTTTTATTTAGGTAGACCTTTCTGATAAGGCTTACTTAGTTTTAACATTTCCTTCTCCTTTAATCCTAAGGGGGAAACGCAGAATGATTCAGTGCACTACTTTTCCTGTGCTGTACCACACTCATTAATGCCATCTTTATTGTGTGCAACATCTTGCTAAAGTTATTAGGGACCCTAATATATCTTCAAAGCCTTTTCATATTCTCCTTGGCTAAGGCAAATAGCAGCTATGCAAAGTTGCAGTTATTATACAATATGCTAATAAATATCTAATAAAGTGGATTAGACAACCTTGTTTTTATGCTAGCGGCAATTGCTGGCACAGGCATGTTAATGGCCACATTATAAAAATGCAAGGACCAAGTGATTGGATTGCACTGATCTGATAAAGCCTTACATACATTAGTAAGGGGTAGTAGTGAAAATATAATTGCATAGTGCACATCTGTGGCAATATCACTTTCTTCCAGAAGATGGTGTCATGGAACTATTGGATTTGCTGCTTTGAGTTGGGTGTGCATTTACTAAAGCTTTCTAAACTGATCCCACTTTAACCCTGCAAAATATTTTGCACCAAAATGAATAGTACCAAGGCTAAATTTTAGCTGCTGTTATTTTCCCAAGCGAGACAGCTACTTTTAGAATTCATTTTAGCAAGTTGCAGGGTTTTTGGAACTTATGTAGGTCAACTCCAAATGCTAGTACAGGTATGGGACCACCTGTTCTCCTGAATGCTCGGGACCTAGGGTTTTCCCGATAAGGGTTTTTTCTGTAATTTGGATCTCCATACCTTAATCAACTAAAAAAAAACATTTAAGCATAAACCCAACCGGATCGTTTTGCCTCCAATAAGGATTAATTATATTTTTGTTGGGATCAAGTACACGGTACTGTTTTAGAATTACAGAAAAAAAGGAATTATTTGTTTAAAACTGTGTCTCTGGGGCAAATTTACTAAAGGGCGAAGTGGCTAACACTAGCGAAAATTAGCCAGCGGGACGTCATCTTGGATCTGCTCTAGTGCTACTTCACACCCTTATGCCGGACGAAGTTGCGCTCTGGCGAAGGGACCTAACTACGCTAATTCACTAAGTTGTGGATTTTCGTGAACGCCAGACTTGCCTTTGCCACCTCAGACCAGGCGAAGTGCAATAGAGTAGATAGGAGTTTCTCATAAAAAAAAGTTGAAAAGTCCCTAAAAACGCTGGCGTCTTTTAATTTTTACAGGGTGATAGGCTGAAAAAGATTGTACATTTTCTATCATATGGCACATAAACTATACACTGGGCTCAAGTGTCGGGCAATATAACAACTCTATTTTATTAAGGTTCCCTGGCCATTGTACGTCCATTGTACTTTAACTCCACGCCGTATGCTAATGAGGCATCAATAGCGTAACTTTGAGCTGCTTATCGTATTATGGCTATCGCAACTTCGCAAGCGTTCGGAACCCTGGACGCAACTTTGGATTTTCGTGAATTAGCATTGTCCTGTCTAATCTACGCCTGGCGAAGTGTTGCGATGTCAGCGAAGCCATCGCTGGCGCAATTTCAGAGGTAAGTAAATTTGCCCATTAAATTTTTGGTGAAATTATCATTTACCATCTTACTATAGTGTTTATTGCCGTCATCTTGCTTAAACATTTATGTATCAACGATCCTTTGTCTCTGTGTCACTGATAACATGTCTGAGCTGAGCCATGAGCACCTTTGCAGGGTGGGTCCTTTAACTGAGACTCCTTTATTGGATACACTGAGGACAAGGATCTATTAAAGGGTGATGTTCACCTCCGAGTTAACTTTTAGTAGGATGTAGAGTAAAATTCTCAATTGATTTTCATTTCTTATTATTTGTGGTTTTTGAGTTATTTAGCTTTTTATTCAGCAGCTCTCCAGTTTGCAATTTCAGCAATCTGGTTGCTAGGGTCTACATTAGCCTAGCAACCAGGCAATGATTTCAATAAGAGACTGGAATATGAACAGGAGCAGCCTGAATAGAAAGACGAGTAATAAAAAGTAACAATAACAATAAATCTGTAGCCTTACAGAGCATTTGTTTTTAGATGGGGTCAGTGGAAAGCTAGAAAGAACCAGAAGAAGACGGCAAATAATGCAAAAACTACGGAAAAGAAAAGTTACTTAGAATTGGACATTCTATAACATAGAAAAGTTAACTTAAAGGTGAACCAGCCCTTTTAACAGATTTTATTAGCTTTTTTTAGAATCTGCTGTATCCAAAAAATCCATTCAGTTTATTTATATACTTGCCCAGTTGTTTGACTTATTCAGCCACACTTTATATATCACCTCCAGCTTCAATACATGTCTCCAGTTCTCCCAATCTACCAGGTCGGAGCCCAAACCATAAACCAGGAAGGAACCTCAGACTTAAACATGGAGACACATTATGCCTGATTTTAATAACAAAAATGTGAGTGTAACCAATTGGTTTTTAATGTTATAGAATAAAAAAGGATTTTACACTATATTCTGCGCTTTTTAACTTCTGCTAGCAAGAGGATATTCTACAGCTCCATTTCTGCAAGTTTTTGATGTGCACAAGTTAAAGTTAAACGTTTGTAAGTACTCACTCAAACATCCACACGTGGGGACTTTTAAAGGGTAACTGCACAAAAGGTATAATTGGCAATATATGAGAGTGTCGAACTACAAGTAAATACTACACTATAAATTTTCTATTTTTTCCCTTTTCATCCTACTTCTTCCCCTGAGCTTCATTTAGCGCTGACCTTTTAAACTTTGGATTTTTATTGTCGTGGGTCGGATATTAAAGGGGAAGATCCAGAAACTTTGGTCATTTCTATTGAGCAATATCATCATCATCATTTATTTATATAGCGCTGTCAAGATACGCAACATTTGTACTCCCATTCTACCAGCCAGGTTTTCTGCATTAGAAACATACATTTTTATATTTTTTATTTCTACTTGCCGTATATTATACCCCCGTCAGATCCTGATCTGCCTGATTGTCTGCAGAATTACCCTGAATTCAGAATTCAAAATACACCAAATCAGATTAGTGCTAAAACCATTGTCCCCAGTATTGCACTAAAATGTACACAAAATTTTAAATTTATTTGTGTCAATATGCTTCTTCGTAATTGTTTTTCTTTTACAGACTTGCATTGTCTCGTGTATCCTGTTTTCTGTAGCCGTATCCTGACTCAGTAGTAAGGAAGTTTATGGTATTTATGGTATGTAGTTAATACTGGTATATCAGATAGGGGGGGCAAAGCATTATCTGCAAAGCTGTGTATCAGGAACTGGGTGCTAGCAATGATCATTATCATCAGGGCGGGAGCCTTGAGTGTGTTGTAGAGGTGTGAGTTTCACAAAATCATCTGTGAAATCTGACATGTCCAGAAGTGGCTTATGAATCATAAGTACGTAGTCAGGCTTCCCATATACAAATGAAACAGGAAAGTAGAAGAGCTCGAGAGAAGAAGTTCTGTGCTACACTTGTGCCTGTGCTACTACTTCTCTAACTCCCAGGCTTCTCTAACTCCCAGGCACAGAGAGAACCCCCCGTGCTCTTCATCTGCACAGACATGAATAGCTGTATAATAAGCAGGTAAGTGTGGGGTGCTGTTGTAGAAATTGGCCATTTATTCTCTGTTTAGGGACCCAGTATCACCATGAGATTTCCTGTGGTTTAGTGTATATAGAGGGAAGGGTGGATGGTCCTTCCAGTCTAGGCAGTTGCTTCTATAGTGTTTACTCAGTAACGCCCATCCCTACTGCTAGTGGGAGAATTAAAGTGATTAAGGCTTGGATTATCTGAATCAATATTTATGTTTCCTGTAAATCCAGAAAAAAACACCTTTTTTTAAATGTCATCCAAATACAGTCATCCAAATGCAGTGTATCATCAATTCTACCTACCCCGATTTTAGGTTTTGGTGCATACTACACTGGATTTTTTTTGTTGGTGGTCACACCAATTTTTAATGCATTTCCATGATTTTACACCGCAGTTTTGTCCTTATATTCCCAAATATGGCAGTTCTACTGTAACTGCATTTCACTGCCCTGCCACTGATTTTGGGAAGGATTTACTAAGCAAGTAACGGCACTTGTGCAATTTACAATTTAGTGAATTTTATTTTTTTAACTCTTATTACATCTCACTTTTACTCATGTTGTGAGAGGTGTAAAAATTGTTGTCAGAGGTGTAAAAACACTGTGCGGCCACCACCCCCCAGGGGAAAAAAGAACCTACCTACCTGCTACCTATCCACCGCCCCCTCCTCGCCCACTCACATGCATGTGCTGCTGATAGTTTGCAGGAGATGCAAATTTTCTTTGACTAGAGAGGCTTTAGAGGAAGGAACTACTTCCTCTTTATTTACTCCACTGTTGATTGACCCTACGTCTGACATTGGGGCTCATTTGAAAACACAAATCCGGCGGTGGAGCTGATGGGGTGGTGGGGAGCTGTTAGATCCAGTGCATAGGATGGAACTGGATCTAAATACTGCAATTAAATGAGCCCCAATTCTGTGTCTTTTGCTCATTGCCACTAGTTCCTCTCGGTTACTGCTCGGGTTCATCTGGTACACTGCACTGTATCTATGGGGATGATGATTAACAGAATTCTACAAAGACAAATACAGGAGTATAAAGGAAAACTACCAGCTGCATATTTTGTACATGTTCTTCATGTGTAGCCTTCTCCAAGAGCATTCTGACTGCATGACCTCCCATCATTCCTAACATGATGTGCCGCCTCGGACAAACAGCCATGGGAAGCAGAGTTGGACTGGGGTGTCCGTGGCCACCAGGGCTGCCACATCAGGGGCCCCCACACCCTCAGGGCCCCCAGCTCCAGTTTTGAGCTCCAGGACCGGGCCAAGGTATATTGGCACCCTAGGCAAGGGCATCAATCAGTGCCCCACGCAGTCCTGTATTACCATTTCCCACCTTACCATTCATATTGCCCCGTTCCTGTGCCAGCACCTATCATATGCCCCCATTTGTACCTGTGCCAACGGCAGTCAATCCCTCAGATTGCCCCCAATTTGTACCTGTGCCAGCATAAACCAAAACATCCATCATATTGTTACCCCCAATCTGTACTTATGCCAGCGGCAGCCAAAAAAATCCTTCATATTGCCCCTAATTTGTACCTATGCCAGCAGGAGCCAAAAATCCATCATATTGCCCCAAACATCTGTGTGCCTGTGCCAGCAGCCACCATATTGCCCCATATACCTGAGCCAGCAGCAGCTTATGCCTCATATAGCCCCCAATCTGTACCTGTGCCAGCAGCAGCCGAAAAGCCACAATAGTACCCCCAAATATGTATCTGTGCCAGCAGCAACCAAGAAGTGGGGTGTGCTTCTGCTGCAGTATGAATCACAGGCAAGAAGGGTTGGAACAGGTGGTTTATAAAAATTGAAAAACAATTAAAGGACAAGCAAACCAGAGTTTAAAAAAAAAGTGTGCCTCCCATGATTGCACCCTAGACGGGCACCTACTCTGCCTACCCCTAGTTCCGGCCCTGGTGAGCTCCACCAGAGGCCATACCCACCACCACAACTCTCCCCTGCTGCGCATACCTTCTACTTTCTTCCTTCTGAGTTTCTGGCAAGGAGCAGGTCTGGGTTGGCAATGCCAACCAGGTTTTTTCCAGGTGTCCCACCAGCCTAGTCTGACCCTGATAGGAGTGCATAAAGAACAAAATGGGGACACAACAGAAAAAAAAAAAATTAATTAAAATCACCATGTCATAGAGCTCTTCCAGGTGATTAGAATGAGGGGCCATCTCTGGGGGGTGCTTATGTCAAAAGTTATACCCAATAAAATGGCTGCTGGTGTGCCTCCTATCAAGGTGGGACCCTTTATTAAAAACTGCAGATGTTTCCAACATTTGGAGAAAATCCAGGTGATGTTTCAGAAAGAAATTCTTTTTTTTTTAATATTTAAAGTTTTATTGAAAGTTTTTCAATACAGTAAAGCGTTCAAGAAGTGGTGTAACAGAGAAACATCTACTGCATACTGGTATCAACAATGAATGTAACTTGCTAGTAGAACATTAAACGTTGGTCTCGTGAAAAAGCTTAGTCCGTGACAGAAAGAAATTCTTAATACAACCCAGCTTGCTCTCAGTGGGCACAATGCACACTATCCAACACATTCCAAACTGGCATCATTTTTATCACTGTTATAAAATGGCACTGTCACCTCAACCCTTTTAAACTCATGTCCCTGTTCTAAGGCCAACCAAGTGCCTGTAAGTTTGCAATGTCAGAAATATTTTTATTTGGCATCTGCCCTTTAAAGGGATGGTTCACATTTCAGTTAACTTTTAGTTGGTCTTCATTATTTATTTTTTATAGTTTTATAATTATTTGCCTTCTTCTTCCATCTCTTTCCATCTTTCAAATAGGGGTCACTGACCCCATCTAAAAAACAAATGTTTGTAAGGCTACACATTTATTGTTATTGCTACTTTTTATTACTCCTCTCCTATTCATATTCCAGTCCAGTGTCGGGGCCCACCCAAAAACCTTTAGACCAGGGGCCCACTCTAAGTATTATTTTCTTTCTTTCCCTTACTCAACCTCTTTTCTCCTAGTCTCTTTTCTTTACATACTATAATCTCTTATTCCATCTATTAAGCCTCTTTATTCTCATAGAAATAGGGAATGGCCATGAAATAAGCCAAATGTTTAGAAGCAGGAGGACCCACTGACACCTGGGCCCACCAGGAGTTTTCCTGGTATCCCTGTGGGCCAGTCCGACACTGTTCCAGTCTTTCATTCAAATTAATGCATGGTTGCTAGTGTAATTTGGACCCTAGCAACCAGAGTGCTGAAATTGCAAACCTAAGAGCTACTGAATAAAAAGCTAAATAAGTAAAAAAAACACATATAATAAAAAATTAAAACCAATTGTGAATTGTGTCAGAATATCACTCTCTATATCATTATAAAAAGTATCTCAAAGATTTAACTCAAAGATCTAACCCCTTTAACTTACTTTAGTGAGCTAGGATGCCTATTATTTAATTATCACTGCCTCCCTCATGCTAAGCCTTGACTAATGTCCTTGGGTGTCTACACTGAAGCATGTCAAAGAAGAATGACATTTATATATATTTTTTTCTCTTAGAGCTTTGCTTAGATGGCACCAGAAGGTTGTATTAAGCAGCAAACAGTAAACAGTGGGCTGTTAAAGTAGTAAGGTGCCTTGAGATTTAAAGTTTCTTGGCTAATGGATATTTACAAAAGCCCTAAATATCACCTAGTGAGTTTTATATATATATATATATATATATATATATATATATATATATATATATATATATATATATATATATATATATATATCTATAAATGGCTGGTATGCAGTATAGATATTTTTGCAAATTGCAGTCAAATAATGACTCACTGCAGGAAGCAAGACTATCATGCTTTCATTTTATTAGATATTGTCTAGTTTGCAAATTCCATAGATCTTCAAAGTGTATTTATACACCTGCTTTACTTGAGGAACAAATAAAGATATATGAAAGTGTATTACACACATGCCAAGTAGAGATTTTCTATTTAGGTGGACCAAAAGAAATAAAATAGGATTGCACTTTCCAGACTTTCTGAAGTACCTACAGTTGGACTGACAGCGGGTCACTAAGTCTGATATTCTCTCTCTCTCTCTCTGCACAAGTATTGTATTTCAATTTACTTTTTTAGGTAACTGCTTGGATGTTAAAGTGGTTTAACACAACAGACTCATTTTCAGATAGGGCTAAACTAAAATCATGACTTGAAGAAAGCTGATTGGCCCATGGGTACCACACAGGGGCGCTCCACCAATGAGACACTCGCTTCAGACGGCAGCTCCCGCCTGGTTGCCAAAAATGCTGCTCCTGGTAACTAAGAGCCAAATTCGGCTCTTCTAGTGCAGAGAGCGCAATTGCTGTCTCTGCACTAGCGACTGGCGACTGGACCGCCCACGACCCCCTCCGGCTTAGAAAATTGAGTACCGTGTGGAGGGGTGGCAAAATAAAGGCCACCTCAGGCGGCAAAATGGTCAGAATCGCCCCGGGTACCACAAAATATGTAAATAGATAGTTGGATATAACAGACTCAGAAATAAATGTATTTTTCCAACGCTAACCTCATTCACTAGGGCCCATTTAACGCTGCAGCTGCGGTCGTGTAATAATGGACACAGTTATTGATTCCTTATGTTTTCAGGCTAAAAGAAACACATTTTAATTTTGCCAACAGTGTTATATCCCTTTTAATTAAAAAAAATACAGAACAGGCATTATTAAAAAGCAAAACAATTTGTTTAACTAATGCCTTGTTAGCATGTAAAATTTAAAGAACACGGAGCACCAACGGAAGCCAGAATCCATCCATTAAAAAAGTAGAAGTTTATTGAACATATTTAAAATCCAAACATAGGGTGCCCAGACATATTAGGGGCTGTCCAATAACTATGTTCAATAAATTTCTACTTTTTTAATGGATGGATTCTGGCTTCCTTTGGTGCTCCGTGTATTTTAAATTTTGCATCGCAATCAGCTGTATGGGATCGCGGCTAACGTGTAGCACATCGGAACTCTGCAGTGTCGGTAAGTGCTCCCACTATGTGTATGTTTCTGGACCTTGTCCTACATGTACTTGTATGTAAATATTTGCAATTGCCAACGTCCAGTGACCCAAAATGCATTCAGAGGGAGGAGCACAGGGACTAAGCAGCACTGAGGTACCTCTGTCCTTTTGGTATGATTACTTTTTTTTTTAAAAAAATGTAATAAATCTATAATTGTTTTGTACACCAAATAAACATTTCATGTGTGAGACTGCCTACTACTTGTATTGCTTTATTAATTATTACCTTTCCCCTTAGGAATAAGCTGCAGTTAATTGGATTCATTTTATCATTTGGAATGTTTAAGCAAGGTAGGATGCTGTCATTCTTAGGGTTCATCAATTTATGTTTGAATTATAATATTTTTACAGAATGTTTCTAGAAAAGGAAGAGTGCATGTCATGCTCAATTATTGGTCATGTCTCTCTACTAAGTGCCCATGTAAAAGCTTCAGTCTGCTCCTCCTAAACTGGATAATACAATGGATTCCATCTGTGTAGCGTGCTTACTTTCCAATCGGGCCACACCAGTAGACCAACATGTAACCATTCAAAATAGTGTAGGATGGAGCACACAGTAGGCAGACTCTGCTGCAATAAATTTTATTCAGATCACAACATGTTTCGGATCTGCATGGATCCTTTTTCAAGTGAAATTTTACTTAAAGGACAAGGAAAGTCTAAAATAGAATAAGGCTAGAAATGCTGTATTTTGTATACTAAATATAAACATGAACTTACTGCACCACAAGCCTAATCAAACAAATAATTTATTCTTTCAAAGTTGGCTACAGGGGGTCACCATCTTGTAACTTTGTTAAACATCTTTGCAAGACTAAGACTGTGCACATGCTCAGTGTGGTCTGGGCTGCTTAGGGATCATCATAAACAAAACTGCTTGAGTTCTGCATGGCTGGGAAGTAAGGCGGGGGCTCCCCCTGCTGTTCATAAGTATGATTGTTTCCCTGCTCAGCAGTTAGGGACCATCTGACAATTCCTATCCACAGCAGTAAATGAAGGGAGAATTTCACTGCATACAGTCAGGTTTCTTTTAAAAACGGTACACATTTTTTAATTATAGTATATTGGAGATAGGTTTCTTTTTCATTAAAGAAAGTAAAATTAGGATTCTATTTTTTTGCCTTTCCTTGTTCTTTAAAAAAGAATCCATGCAGATCCGAAACATGTTGTGATCCGAATAAAATTTATTGCAGCACAGTCTGCCTACTGTGTGCTCCATCGTACACTATTTTGAATGCTCCTCCTAAACTCCCAACTTGCAGTTTGAAAAGTTCACTCTTTCACATATAGACAGCATTTAGCAGGTCAATTCTATTATAGTTATTATCCTTAAAGGGATCCTGTCATCGGAAAAATCAGTTAATAGTGCTACTCCAGCAGAATTCTGCACTGAAATCCATTTCTCAAGAGAGCAAACAGATTTTTTTATATTCAATTTTGAAATCTGACATGGGGCTAGACATTTTGTCAATTTCCCAGCTGCCCCTGGTCATGTGACTTGTGCCTGCACTTAAGGAGAGAAATGCTTTCTGGCAGGCTGCTGTTTTTCCTTCTCAATGTAACTGAATGTCTCTCAGTGGGACATGGGTTTTTACTATTGAGTGCTGTTCTTAGATCTACCAGGCAGCTGTTATCTTGTGTTAGGGAGCTGCTATCTGGTTACCTTCCCATTGTTCCTGCTGGGGGGGGGAAGGGGGGATATCACTCCAACTTGCAGTAAAGAGTGATTGAAGTTTAGCAGAGCACAAGTCACATGACTTGGGGCAGCTGGGAAATTGACAAAATGTCTAGCCCCATGTCAGATTTCAAAATTGAATATAAAAAATCTGTTTGCTCTTTTGAGAAATGGATTTCAGTGCAGAATTCTGCTGGAGTAGCACTATTAACCGATTTCTTTTGAAAAAAAAAATTACCATGATAGTATCCCTTTAATTTTAGTTCTGAGACACACAGAGCTTTACAGGGACTGTTCATAAATCTAATTTTTTTGTAACTGTAACACTATTTTTCCAGTTACGTTTCTGCAAGTCGCAATACATACATTTTTAGAGGAAATGTACAATATTTTCTCAGGTTACAGTTGTTGTTGTGTAAATGCAATACAGGGATGGAGTGCTGCTTTCAGTGATACCTGTTTGGTATCAGGCACCTGATACCAAAAAAAATAGTATCCAGGAACAAAACACCAATGGCACATCCAATGCTGTTAAAGGAGAAACAAACCCTTAATAACAAAAACCCTACACATCTACCCTACATAAATGCAGGTCGCAGACAACTGACTGGCCATATTCAATGCCAACCCAGTGCCTCCCCAACTTCTCTGCCCTGTCTCAGCCCCACTACTGATGTTGTATCACTTACATATATACTTGAGCTCTCCCTGCCACCTATGGTGTCATCAGAGATGGGGTAATGTGGGCACAGGGATATAGATCAGCATGGTTGGCCAGGTTGGTCTCGGGTTGAGACAACAATGAGTACAACTGTGTGAATTTTATATTCTCCCACTGCACAGAGAAATCAGCTTCATGGTTCCCTTATGCCAATAGTTGCAGTTGAACAGTATTCATCAGAAAAGGCAGGATGGATAAATAGGCAACCATCTGAAAGTGCTGTTTGGACACAGGTATCTTTATGAATTGCACTAGTATGGGCTCTCCATTGCATCCAATATAGACCACCCACACTGACAGGTGCATCCATAAAAGACCACTATAGACTGAAA
Organism: Xenopus laevis; assembly: GCF_017654675.1. Classification (NCBI taxonomy): domain Eukaryota; kingdom Metazoa; phylum Chordata; class Amphibia; order Anura; family Pipidae; genus Xenopus; species Xenopus laevis. Next base: position 204,150,215 of record NC_054371.1, read on the forward strand.
ATATAAAGCCCAGCTTCACTGACATCCTAGCCCTAACAGTTTATAAACTTTAAATTCCAGTTGATTATTTAAATCCCCTCCGGCATTGTAGCTATTTCTGAGCCAATACTTTCCTGTAATCACACCAATGTTTACAGTATCCTGAAACCTAAAAACCCACATTGGTTTCCACTAGTAGTAACTACCGTACCAGTTCCTCCCCTGTGCAGCTCCACAATTACCACAGTTCAAATATGAAAAAGAAAACTTTCACCATGCTTTGCTTTTGCTCTCACAAGTTTGTAATGCAGTGTTTATGGTTAAATGACCACTAACGGCAAACAATTAAAGTGGACCTGTCACCCAGACACAAAAATCTGTATAATAAAAGTCCTTTTCAAATTAAATATGAAATCCAATTTCTATTTTTTATTTAAGCATTCATAGCTGTCGTAAACTCATTTAAAAATCTCAGCTGTCAATCAAATATTGTCTGCCCCTCCTCTATGCCTGTGGCATAGAGGCGGGGCAGACAATTACTTTCACTTTCAATTCAGCGCTTCTTAGATGTCACTGTTCTCCACACATTCCCTCAGTTCTCTTTACCATATAACTGTGTAGCCAGCGCATGGGGATGGACATCAGGTCCCCCATTCTGGTGCACAAACAAGATTCTGAGATGATGCAAGGCTTGTCTTAATAACAGTGTCCACAAAATGGCTGCTGCCTGCTATAATTTCGAAATCCCAGACTGAAGGCAACAAGATTAAAATAATTTATATAGTGTAATTAAAGTTCATTTTCCTTGACTAATCTGATAAAATCGGATTTTTAATAAATTTTTGGGGTGACGGTCCCCTTTAAAAGGTATTGTATGTATTCAAATGTAACGTTCTGCTTCCCTTCACTAGTAGAAACGGTGTACTTGCCTCAGGACTCCAAAATACACCAAATACATAACGCCAACACCAATGCACATTATAAAATATTATACAGTTGGGGGCCCATTCACTAAGCTCGAGTGAAGGCATAGAGGAAAATACTACTTCGACCTTCGACTACGACCTTCGAATCGTTTAATCGTTTAATCGATCGAACGATTATTCCTTCAATCGTTCAATCGAAGGAATTGTGCAAGATCCTTCGACTTCGATATTCGAAGTCGAAAGATTTTAATTCGGCAGTCGAATATCGAGGGTTAATTAACCCTCGATATTCGACCCATGATACATCTGCCCCTTGGTGTCTTACCCCTTCAAAAATATAGGAATTTACCAGGGTACTCCAAATCACTGTTGGAGATATGGCAAAGATATAGGAGACCTGTTATATATTTGGTGAAAAGATATGAAACGTATGAAACTTTTTCATTGATTGCTTAGTTTACTCAATAAGTTTGAGATGACTCCGGAGGCAATGATACTAAATATATATACATAATACACAAAAGCCATGAATATCTTGTAAATGATATCCTTATAAACGGTGAGTTCTGATGTCATTAGTTATAAACGGTGAGTTCTGATGTCATTTCTGTCACATGACTCACTGAAATTTGTGTATTATAATAAATAAAGTACCCCCAGTTGTAAAATACAGAAAGCCGGTCTCCCACAGACTCTGTTTTATACAAATAATCCACATTTGTAAAAATGATTTCCTTTTTCTCTGTAATAATAAAACAGTACATTGTACGTGATCCCAACTAAGATATAATTAATCCTTATTGGAGGCAAAACCAACCTATTGGGTTTATTTAATGTTTACATGATTTTCTAGTAGACTTAAGGTATGAAGATCCAGATTATGGAAAGATCTGTTATCCAGAAAACCCCAGGTCCCAAGCATTCTGGATAACAGGTCCCATACCTGTACTAAAATTAAAAAAACTGTGTATTTGATTCAGAAGCATTGTTAGGGTTTATATAAATACACTGCAATGTAGCCATTCAGGTGGACATTGGGATTTAGGGCATGGGATATACAGCACATCAGCTCTGTAGGATACAATAGCTTTTATTCTTTCACAGAAAGATAAACAGGAGTCAAATGTCATCCACGAAGTATAGAATGAAAACCTCAGTCTCAATCTTTCACTCAAACAGAACTGTTATCATTTTATGGTCCTTTAAAAGCCATTTACCTTTTATTGCTAATCCAATTATTGAATAATTATTTTGACCCTGTAATATTTATTATACGGCAGAGTAATGCATAACACTTCCAATTGTTTTGTTTTCACAGGACTAATGTGTAAACTTAAAGATTGTATATCTTTACCAGGTATGTTCTTCATTTTTCTTCCTCTGCAATCATCCAAATAATGGATTTTTAATCGAAAACTCCGAATTTATCGGATTATCGGGCTAAATCCAGCGCAGACCATGAAATCTTCCAAATGGGATAGGGACATCTCCCATTGACTTGTACTCGACAGGTCTGAGATGGCGGATTTTCAGATTGAGGCTTTTTTGTAGCATCGGGTTATAATAAATCTCAAAAAAAAATTCAAGTTTTTGCCCTATAAAGCCCAACCAGATTTTATGAGGCTTGGTAAATAACCCCCTAAATCACTGATATATTTTATCACCACATGCTGCCCTACAACAACTAAAGCAGCCAACCAATCGTTGCTTTGTAAGTTGGTTCAATATTATTTTTTTTATTTAAAGGAACAGTAACACCAAAAAATGAAAGTTTAAAGTAATTCATTTATAAAGTACTGTTTCCCTGCGCTGGCAAAACATTGGTAAAACATTTTTTGTTGGTTTCAGAAAGACTACTATAGTTTGTATAGATAAGCTACTGTGTAGCCATTGGGCAACTATTCAAAGGAGAAAAGGCTCAGGTTTACATAACAGATAACAGAAAAGCTCTGGGAACTTTTCAGTTACATAGTTACATAGTTAAATTGGGTTGAAAAAAGTCCATTGAGTTCAACACCTCCTAATGAAAACCCAGCATCCATACACACACCCCTCCATACCTTCACATAAATTCTATACACCCATATCTATACTAACTATAGAGCTTAGTGTCACAGTAGCCTTTGATATTATGTCTGTCCAAAAAATCATCCAAGCCAAGTCATTAACTGAATCAGCATCACAACATCACCCGGCAGTGCATTCCACAACCTCACTGTCCTGACTGTGAAGAACCCCCTACGTTGCTTCAAATGAAAGTTCTTTTCTTCTAGTCTAAAGGGGAGGCCTCTGGTACGGTGATCCACTTTATGGGTAAAAAGGTCCCCTGCTATTTGTCTATAATGTCCTCTAATGTACTTGTAAAGTGTAATCATGTCCCCTCGCAAGCGCCTTTTTCCAGAGAAAACAAACCAATCTTTGACAGTCTACCCTCATAATTTAAGTCTTCCATCCCTCTAACAAGTTTAGTTGCACTTAAGGTGGCCATACACGGGCAGATAAAGCTGACGAGATCGGTAGTTTGGACCGATTAGACAGCTTATCTGCCCGTGTATGGGGGCTTCCGACGGGTCTTCCCGATCGATATCTGGCCACAATATCAATCGGGAAGGTTTGATTTTTAACCGACGGACCGGCCGGAGCCCCTTGGCGCATCGTAATTCGATCGTTCGGCCATATGGCCAAACGTTCGAATTACCCCCGATATAGCCATGCCGTCAGTGGCATATCGGGGAAAGATCCGCTCGTTTGGCGATGTCGCCAAACGAGCGGATCTTTGAGTCTATGGCCACCTTTAGTCTCATCCCTTGAGTCAATGCCCTTTTTTATGCAAGACAGAACTTTATTTGCTTTATTAGCCATGGTAGTTATCTACCATTTAACCTGTGCCTTTTCTCATTTTTAAACTGAATGACTGCCCCCATGGCTACACAACAGCTTGTTTATATAAACTATAGTAGTTTTCTGAAGCAAATACATCAGTTTTACTAATACAGGGCAACAATACATCTTATTTATTTACTTTAAAACACTTTCAATTTTTGGTGTTACTGTTCCTTTAAGCAGGATGGAAACTCTCAATAGCCATTTGCAGCCCAGTCTTGTCTGTGTGACCACCTGCTGACAAGTCTGCTGAGTACTTGCTCTTATAACAAGGGGCTAATTAGTTTAGTCCATGATTTGCAGAAAATGCGCTAACAATTCTTTATTTTCTATTGTGTTTTTCTTTCACTTTCACACAAAATGCAGTCCTTTTTTTTGCAACAAATTAAAAAGTATGGGATCAGTTATCCAGAAACCTGTTATCCAGAAAGCTCTGAACTACAGGAACACAGTCTCCCATAGACTCCATTTTAATAAAATAATTCAGATTTCCCTTTTCTCTGTAATAACATAAAACAGTACTTTGTACTTTATCCCAACTAAGATATCATTAATCTAAATTTGGAGACAAACCAGCTTTATTGGGTTTATTTCATGTTTAAATGTTTTCTAAGTAGACTTAAGGTATGCCATTATTCTGGATAACAGGTCCCATACCTGTCCAGCTATACACATGAAAGAACATGAATAAATAATACCATCCTCTTGAAAGTGGGCTAGGATGAATTTACTTTTGATAAATCTGTACTGTATATTGAAAATATAAAAACAATACAATGATAAGAACAATATGTTTGGCATTTGGATGTTGTGCTTCATAGCTAATTATGATTTCATGGTACAGGGCAGATCAATGTCACAACGTGTGAAGTTGAAGAATTTTCAGGTAAGTGAAAGTCACATATTAGTGCAGGGGGAATGTGTGCGAATGTCTCATCAACTAATCCATTATTTTCCTTCAGCTGTGCCATAAAAAAAAACAGGGGCTGTATTCTCCAATATGTCCAGTCCTTTAGTGGGGGCTACAGTAACTTCTCACCAATGGCTGCTGTGGCTAGCTGGGAGGTTGCTCAGGCTGTGGACCATTGACTTTGGGCCTTCCCAACTACACTCAGTCTCCTTGTGGAGTCTCCCAGGCTGCTCTGGGACTCTTCTGCCTTCTCATATTAAATCACAGCCAGTTGGACAGGTTCTGGGCCGATACCTGCACAAACTATTCAGTCCTGCTGCTACTAATTATAGTGCGAGCAATTCATAGTAAGGGCTCTTACTCATGAGCGTTTTTACCTGCGCTCCCCTGCGTTCCGTTTTTCGGCGTTCAGCCCCAGGGGAGCGCAGGAATAGACGCATTTCATTATTTCAAATGGGGCTGTACTCACACAGGCGCATGTAGTCGCCGAACGCAGGTTGAGACGCAACATGCTGCATTTTTCCTGCGTTCGGCGCCTACACGCGCCTGTATGAGTACAGCCCCATTTTAAATAATGAAATGCGTCTATTCCTGCGCTCCCCTGCGGCTGAACGCCGAAAAACGGAACGCAGGGGAGCGCAGGTAAAACCGCTCATGAGTAAGAGCCCTAAAGATGCGCTAGTGTTCATTTCTGCCTAGCAAAAATTCGCTAGTGATCTTGTGCTTAGGTCAATTTGCATACGGCGGGTAATTTAAAGTTGTATGGACGTCTTTATTATAATTGTTGTCGCAAAAAAAGTTTGTCAGGCAAAAACAGTTTAAGTCGGGACTTTTGCAGGCAATTCCGCTTCAGAAAAGTCACCAGCGTTTTTTGAACTTTGATGCATTTTCGGCTCACAGGATATGATGTAAGTGACAGAAGATTGAGGAAGATTAGCTGCTTTATTGCACTTTGCTTGGTCTGAGCTGGCGAAGGCAACTATGGCAAAAGAGGTAACGTTAAGTAAAATCCGCATCTTACTGAATTTGTGGAGTAACGTTCGCCAGTCGCCTGGCAATAGAGTGTGAATGACCGCTAGCGACGGTCCCATTCGCTAGCGAATTGGCGCCTGCACCTGTTAGTAAATTGTCGATGTCCCTGCGGGGGCAACGCTGGCTTAAAGTCACTAGCGTTAGCCACTTCGCTCTTTAGTAAATCTGCCCCATGGATTTATAAAGAGGTAGTCGGCAGCAGGCCGGGTCGGTTGTGGTGTTACACAGCATCAGGTTAGGGTCAGGGGTGTGGGTCGTAAATGCATCTACTTGCACATCACTAATAGGAACGTATCAGTATTACTAAAGAGTTTTGGAATGAAAATCAAGCTAGCCAAAAGTCCCCAAAGCCACCCCCAGCTGAGTGGTACTCACCCAAGGATTCTTTGCAGTTGGGTCCATCATGCTGGGCTGGAGGCAGTGTGGCCCCTCCATAGGCTGGAATACTGCTTTCATTTGTAATTAACCTACGGAAGGACTCCACCACAAACCCAGAATAGGAAAGTAGTACCCCTGCTGTGCTCTCTGTCATATTTGAGAGGAGCTGGGTTGGGGTGGCTTTGGGGGACTTTTGTCTATACTGATTTTCATGTCCAAAATAATTGTGAATTTTTATAGGAATGTGTCAGTGTCTCTTTATAGGGGTGGTTCACCTTTATGTTAAGTTTTAGTATGTTATAGTATAGCCAATTCTAAGCAACTTTTCATTTAGCCTTCATTTCTTATAGTTTTTGAATTATTTGCCTTCTTCTTCTTCTGACTCCTTCCAGCTCTCAATTGGGACTCACTGACCCCATCTAAAAACAAATGCTCTGTAAGGCTACTAATGTATCCTTATTGCTGCTTTTTATTACTCATCTTTCTATTCAGTGCCTTTTCTTTTCACATTCCAGTCTCCCAATCAAATCAATGCATGGTTGCTAGGGTTATTTGGGCCCTAGCAACAAGATTGTCGAATTTGCAAACTGGAGAGCTGCTGAATAAAAAGCTAAATAACTCAAAAATAAATAAGTGTTTTGATTGGCCATTTGGTAGCCCCTATGTGGACTGGCAGGCTACCAGAGGTGCTGTTTGGCCAAAAATCTGGTTTCTATGCAACTAAAACTTGCCTCCGATCCTGAAATTCAAAAATAAGCAGCTGCTTTGAGGCCACTGAGAGCAACATCCAAGGGGTTGGTAAGAAACATTGCTCATGAGCCATTGGTAGGGGATCACTGCCATAGAGGGTCTTGTTTGAAACCACCCTGAAGGGACACAACTGAGCCCACTGCCTGATCCCAGTTGTCTGAACATGAGTTGTGATATTGAAAGTAAAGTGCAGTGGGAAGGTCTTTAAACGGTTCAGTGGGTGATGTAAAAATGACTAAGAAAGTTCAGTTATGTGGAAACAGGAAAGAAAAGTGTTATTCAAAGCTATTGCTTCCTGTTGTGAGATGTGCCGGCTATGTGTTGTGTTACTATTACATCAGATTTCATTTTCTCTGAGATTCATTTACTCCTGTGCTTCCGGAGACCCTCCTCTGGTTTAAGGTGTCACTTATAATATATGGAAATGATAAATACTTATTGTCCCCAAGATGAGTTTTAAGCAACAAAATAGAAGAATAATGTTAGTGACTTCATTGTGTCTAATGCAATTCATGCAAAGAAGGTCCCCATTGGTTCATTAACTTCGAGTGAAGGAATAGAAGAAAAAATACTTCGAATTTCGAAGTGTTTTTTTGGCTACTTCGACCATCGAATGGGCTACTTCGACCTTCGACTACGACTTAGTCTTCGAATCGAAGGATTTGAACTAAAAATCATTCGACTATTCGATAGTCGAAGTACTGTCTCTTTAAGAAAAAACTTTGACCTAGTTCGCCACCTAAAAGCTACCGAACCCAATGTTAGCCTATGACTAAGTTTTTTTGGCCGAAGGATAATCCTTCGATCGTTGGATTAAAATCCTTTGAATCGTTCGTTCGAACGATTATTCCTTCGATCGTTCGATCGAAGTATTTGCGCAAAATCCTTCGACTTCGATATTCGAAGTCGAAGGATTTTCATTCCCAGTCGAATATCGAGGGTTAATTAACCCTCGATATTCGACCCTTGATGAATTTGCCCCCACATGTTAATATTTGCCTTAGAGGGAGAATTTAGTAGGACAATTGGCTGTTGATTTCTTTCTTTTTTAATATTTCTATTCTGCCATTCTCTGAAGGGAAACTGATACTACTACCTGTTTGCCAGGGTCGTCTAAGCCAGCAGATACATGCTCAGGTTGGATGCTCAGGTTGGACAGAAGGGGGTTCAAGTGTTAATTTCAATTGAAGTCTGCTTCTAAATAGAAATCCCTACACCCCAACTTAGTTCACTGGGCCAGGCTCTGGATAGACAGAGCAGCATCAACAAGCCCAACTCAGTATTGTCCCCTATGGAAGGTAGTCGCTATGACGCCATTGCGCTTGTCCTCATGCACATTGGGGGAGGTAGTTGAGAGGGCCGGCCGGCAATAATGTACTTTGTAAAAAAAAATGAAATGTAAGTAAACTTAAATGGTGTATTAATACTTTTGTTCACACCTACTTTAAACGATGCAGGTATTAAAAGTCAACCTGGAGTACTGGTTCCTGTATGAAAGTTCTCAGCCTTTGGTACTTATGGAGCTCCTTTGTTACTTCTAATATCTGGATATTTCACTGCAGAGAATCCATTAACCCCTATAACTTCCTAACATTCCTTGTTCTAATTATTTGCAGCAAAGTCCAATTTGCTTACAAGAATCAATCTGAGGCAGAAATAGATTAATGGGCAAATTTGTCTGACTTACACATCTTTAAATATCAAATGCCCCACATGTATGGAGGGAACCAATGGGGTTAACTCTCCTACTCACTCAGGAAGTCCCAGTTTCTATTACCACCAATTAGTCCAGGGGTGTTATGACAAATTCCTGCCCATTACAAATATAACAGAAATGAGGGCACATGTGCCTCTTTGGACTCCCCCTTTTAGCAGGGGTGGATACTGTAAGGGAGTCTGGAAGACCAAAAGACCCCAGTAAAGAAGTTGTTCACTGAGGGAACCAACCCATTAGTGTAGTAAGTGAGCAAGGACCCCATGAACGAGGCTTTAGTTAGTGACAGTTACTGCTCATAGTAGACCCCAGTGGAGTAAAACAGACAGGATAGCTTAGCAAGAGCAGCGCTTAGGTCCAACAAGGATTGATAGATTTGAGGTAGATCTCCTAGGTGATACCATGTTTAAAGTGAAGTGACACTTAGCCAGTGGTGTAGCTACAGTACATTTCTTTAATCACAGCATTTAAGTTGCAATTCAACGACACCATCCCTTCCTCCAATCCCCTTCACAAGGGCCCAGTGGTGAGAGAGAGAGTCGGTCGCAAATGCAATGGTCAGGGCCGGAACTAGGGGTATGCAGAGTAAGCGCCCACATAGTGTGCAACCATGGGAGGGCACACTTTTAAGGGAATTTTTTTTTGTTTTTTTAAACCCTGATTTGCTTGTCCTTTAATAGTTTTTTAATTTTATAAACCACCTGCTCCAACCCCTTCGTACTGTGGGCAGAAGCACTCCCCACTTCTCTCTTGGCTGCTGTTGGCACAGGTGCATATTTGGGGGCAATATAATGGATTTTTGTCTCCTGCTGGCACAAGTACATATTGGGGGCAATATCTTGGATTTTTTTGGCTGCTGCAGATTGGGGCAGTATTAATGACTCGGAGCAGCTAACACCGTGATTTGGGCCAAAAAAGTTTTACAAATATATAAAAACTATTACATATAGGAGCTGATGTTATGTACTTATACTGGCAGTTTGGTATTCAGTGTTAGTATCCTATAATCATCAAGAATATGTGCATATATCAGACTGCTATTAGCAACAGCTCTTGCTCCGGAAGGCACTACTACAGCTCTTGCCGCTAGCTTCTCTCTGTATAGTAAGTGTGATTCTGCAAGTGCATAGGTGTGAATGTGTGTGTGTGCATAGTATAGTTTATGTGTTGAAACACGTGGGTTTCCTTGTTTGCATACATACAGTGTTTAATGTATAAGGGTCAGGCCACAAGAGCAGATTTAGGGAGATTAGTCGCCCCATCAATAAATCTCCTCTTCTTCGGGCGACAATCTCCCCGAACTGCCTTCCCCCTGCCCTCAGTTGGCTAAAATGAAAATCGCCTGGGGGAAGGCACATGTGACCCTTCGTTTTCTGAAGTTGCCTCACAACAAAACTTTGGGCGGCTTCGGAAAACAAAGCGCCATGTGTGTGCCTTCCCCCAGAATGAGAAACATTGGGAGTTGAGCAGAGGTATTGGGAAGAAGTAGAGAAAGCGGAAGAAGAGGGAAGGGAAAGAGGAACCAGGAATGCTGAAAACAAGATTAATGTTGAATTTCATTTAAACTGAACTGGAAAGTGAACAATCCCTTTAAGATCTGATTGGCTATAGCTTGGTCTAACCCAGACGTCACCAACCTTTTTTGCCCCACGGACCAGTTTCAAGAAATACAATTTTTATGAGGACAGGGGGAGGGAGATGTAGATGCATGGGTGAATTTCAGGCTTACAAAAAAAACTGCCAAAACAGTATTTTGGACCTTATCGCGATCATTAGAAAGTGCCCATGGCTGCGCACAGGATTTCAGGTAATTAGGGACTTTTTCATTGTTTTTGCAGCTATTATAGTCTGTACTTGGGACCACAAGCAGCCTAGTTTGGCATTGCCCACGGCCCGTTGGTTGGGGACCCCTGGTCTAACCCAAGTCACTTTTAGTTAAAATGGACAGGCATTATTGTTAGTTTCAGCCATACTGTCCCAAAAATCTGCCTAGAATGTACAAAACAAGCAAACCCGCCCATTGGAATATGTTTAAAATCAACCATGTTTAAATTGATGCTTCTGTAGGGAAATCTAAGCAACCATCAGCCAGCAGGGCATTCCAAATCTATTACAATTTCTGGCCTTCATCAACTGCTTGAATAACTATTTAAAGCCGGATTCCTGTTAACTCTTCTAATTTACTTTTGTCCTTCTTCATCTTACTACATTGTACTGAAACTCCAGCAATTACTGTAAGTCAGTCAGTTACCAGAGTAGATACCTGATATCCAGCTTTTTACTGATGAACATGATAAATGTGGGTACATCATATCTCTATATAATTTCCTGTGTATGTCATGCCTCTTCATTTTAGCTTCTGGTGCCCTTCTGTAATGAAGCCTCTTTAACCCTCATGGGGGGAAATTGCTAAAAGTCGATAGGGAAAAATATTTGAATAGGAACATTTACGCCTCGCAATGGGAACATTTATTTTCCTTTATGCAAATTTAAGATAGCTTTTGCAAGAAAGACTGCAATTTGTTTTTTGTTTGTGCCAGTGTGCAGTTTAGGTTATAAAACGTCTTACTGGAAAAGTTTGTTCCAAAAGAGCCACCTTCAAGCATGCGCAATATTACATTGTGAAATGTGAACTTTTAGTCTTATCAATGCACATTTTTCCTCCCTGCAACTTCTATTACATTTCCTACTTTTTTCAGTTCAGTTGCTTTCAGATTGTTCCCCAGAAATAAATCTGTAGGTTCTGACAAATGCCAGAGGGGCTGCTGTAAGGTCCCATAGACAGTCACTAATTAGTGGGCTGGTGGAGGACTATTTGGGCCTCTATGTACTTGGAATGCCAGGGCCTATTTTGACTCCCAGTCCAGGCCTGGTTGTATAGTACATTCATGTCCCAGCAGAAGGTACAGAACAGAACAAACCTGTAAATATTTATGTTGATTTTTAAGTGTATTGCGAACATTCTGCGTAGGCTTCTGTTAGTCGTGCACTAGTATGATACAGGTAAGGGGCCTTTTATCCAGAATGCTCGGGACCTGGGGATTTCCAGATAATCTTTCTATAATTTGGCCTTTGCCTTAGGGGGTTATTTCTCAAAGGTCGAATGATAAAATTTTTCATACCTCGAATGAACTCACAACTTGAATGGTTTAAGAAAAAACTTGAATGGAAAAAAACTCTATTCTGCAAGTTGAGAAACCTGAGAAACATGATTTGATCAAGTTTTCAGCGAAAAAAATCGGAATCGCTCTAATCACCCTCTGAAAAAAAACTTGAACATCATGAAGTCTATTAACATCTTCCAGTCAAGGAACCTCTGCCAATGACTCCTTCATGACCCTTGGTTTAAAATGGTGTATTTTCAAATTAGCGCTATTTCCAAGGTTAGGGTAAAATACATTTGAGAGTTTTTTTTAACCCAAAAATGGGAGTTTTTACCAAAAAAATACAACTCAAACCTTAATAAATGTGCCCCCTAAATCTACTGGAAAATAATGGAAAACATAAATTAAACCCAAATAGGATTTTTTTTGACTTTAATAAGGATTAATTAGATCTTAGTTTAGATCAAGTACAAGCTACTGTTTTATTACTACAGAGAAAAGGAAATCATATTTTAAAATGTGGATTATTTGGATAAAATGGCAACCGTGGGAGATGGCCTTTCCATAATTTAGGGCTTTCTGGATAACAGCTTTTCCAGATAAAGGGTCCCATACCTGTATATAGAGTCTAACTCAGCACCAAGAAGAATGGTTAATAAAGGGCAACAGGTGGCACTTGTATTTTTATATTAATCAATATTAATACTACATGTGCCAAATAAATCTGACATGAAATGAAATATCTTTGGCTAAAAGACAATATTTAGTGTGAGTTTCTTTCTAATCAATGTTTCGTACACAGCCTCAGAGTCCAACAGGATCATTTGATATGATTTTCTATTTACAGGCTGGAATGACAAGTTGTTCTGCAGCATGTCTTTCAAACAAAATAAAATCAGCTCCATTGATTGCTCCTGGGGGCAAAATCCTACATCATTGCCAATCAGCTACACTGTTTATTTAACATGGTAAGTGCCGTATAGAAATACAACATTGTCATGATAATACAGTAAGCAAGTTCTGACCACAACATTCGGGAAAACAAAGGATTCCTGATATTGTGTTTTCAGTTTACGCCATTTAATTCACATTATAATCTGTAGCCGTACAGGGCAGTGCTGATAGCACATAGGAACATAGGAACAAACCAGCTACGTCTGCACTTTCCACAAGTATTCAGTGAGTAATGCCTGTTCCTTTATGTTGTTTTACTTTTGATGGTTGAAAGGAGACATATACAGTAGCATAACTAAAAGGAAAAAAACAATCTTGTAGGCAATCATGAATAATATATGGTGCTGGTTTCACCCTTGGCTAAATGATTTCATTATCTTCAAACATGGACCCTTTATTGGAGTTCCCCAAAGATCTGTTAAGGACCCTGTTGTGTTTCAAATGTGGGGCGGGTATGTCCTAATGGACCCTGCCAGAATCACATTAAGAGGGGGATGGCCAATCACAGTCATGCAACACCAAATCTTCCTTTTCCCCCTGCCTCTCCAGATGTGTAGTGCCGAGTGTTGGTTGGAGGGGTCGGCACCTCTCCCAATGTACTGCAACAAGGAATTACCAAACACTTTAGGCAGGTGTATGCGGGGAGATCCCCTATGCTTTTATTAAAGTCACGTGATGCAATGTTTCGGGGGCCTACCCCTTCACCAGATGAAGGGGCACGCCCCTGAAATGTTACATCGATTGACTTTATTAAACAAGCAGGGGGTCTTGCGCTCCACCTGCCTAAAGTGCTTGGTAATTCTTTGTTGCAATCACAGCCATGCAGTCACACCAACAAAGACAAGCTTCAGTTCCCTATCAGGTCAGCCTAGCAGCTACTCTCCTACAGTACAGTTTACAGCAGCTCCCATGCGCAGCCTGGGAAAGGAGGCAGCAGGATGCTGGGTGGGACTAGTTTTCAAGAAATCAAACAAAAACACTACTTTTCCTTCTGTAGTTAAAAGACTATAATGCGGTGGCACTTGTTTTTAACATTTCTTCTTTATAGTTGCATGTTTATAACATCTCAATTCTCCATCGGTCTCAAATAAACACTTTGGTGCATATGAAACCTTTAAAGGGGATGTAAAATCAGAAACAGAAACTAAAAATAAAACTGTCTCCGAGTGCTCTTGTGCAGTAAAAATTATTTAAAAAATAAAAAAATCCATTTGATGCTGTTAAAAAAGGGCATTGGGCTTTGCATTTCTTTCTCAGGTTCACTGAAATGCTGGGTTTGACTGAATGTGCGTCTCCAATGAGATGCCGCTCTGCATATTACTCTCTGTGTCCCCGTGGGATTTTAGAGCTGTGCTGACAGCCAAGGGGAAGGTGAAGTTTCCATTCAGCCTAGTTCAGCTTTCTAATTCCCTCATTTACTAATTATAAGATCCAGTTAACATAGATGCAATGTCCTTGTTCACTTGCCTTGGGAAATACATAGGTTATTATTAACAGGCTGCTACGTAAACACAAACAGCCCGTTTCAGCTGGAAAAAAATAATATTTTGCAATCTTTGGAAACAGAACAGTTGGGATTTTATCAGCTGCGTCTTGAGTTGGCGGTTGCATCTGTCAACATTTAAACTCTTAATACCACAAAATACCAAGCACTCAAAGGCAGGTGAAGTGGGGACAACCCCTGCACGTTTATTGCGTTAATTCATGTAATGTTTCATGTATGACGAAGGGGTCCACCCCAGAAATGTTACACTAATTGACGCAATAGACGTGCAGAGGTTGTCCCCACTTCACCTGCCTTTGAGTGCATGGTATTTCATATTATCATTAATGTGCAAGAGGTGCCGACCTCTCTAACCAAGCACGAGGCAACGCTACATTGGAGAGGTTGGGGCACAGAGGAATATTGTTTCTTCATGCAACATTTCAACTGTTAACACTGAAAGGGCTACAGAGGAAGCAGACACTGCAGTTGCAGGAGGGCCATCAGTGTAGAGGACCTAGTAAGACCCTAATTAATGAGTAGTTTCAATATATGTTGGTAGAATGGGTCAACTGAGATATGTTTTGGGGGCCTAAATTGAATTTTTCAGTGGGGCCCAGTAATATCCACTGGAACAGAGTTTGCCCAAAGTCTAGTTACTCATAGCAACCATCCCATGTTTCTTTTTTTTAAAGTTCTGCCTACTGATTGGTTGCTATGGGTTACTAGACTAGTCAGGGCTGGAACTAGAGTTAGCGTACAGAGGCAGGTGAAGGGGTGCTATTCTACAGAGGAGAAATGACAAACATCGTGGGAGTAGTGGATGTTGGGAATTTGTGAGTGGGTAGGGGCTTTTGTAAATGGTGAGGGGGCCAAAACAAGGGAGTAGAGAACGAACATCCAGGGCACAAATGGGGTTTGTTGAGTTCTCATGTGAGCATACAGCGAGGAGAGAGAACAGTTTAGGGGGATTTGGTGGAGATAGTGAGAGGGGGCACTGGACCAATTATTGCCTTTGGAGCAAATAATACTTGGCCCAGCCCTGAGACCAGCAGCCAATTTTGCACTTTTTACTGCATTACTGACTACTGTCCTATGGATATCCCAGTGCTCTGCTGTGAGACAGACCTTGGCTATAGCCCTGCCCACTGACTATAATCCTGTCCACCGAATGAAAATCTATTTCTAATAATAAAACAAACCTAAAAATGACAAGTTTTAAATAAAGAAATGCACCTTTTCTCTGTGGTTTCCTTTTGGCCTTTTGGTTACCACTTGTGCTGCTATGTAAGATCTCTCAAGCTATGAATAAATGTATCTGCTCTTTCCTCAGGGCCGAGGTAACAGACTGTAAGCAGTGCGCTCCCACCTCTCCAGCTGTACGGATAAAAAATTCATTTTTGTTCAAAGATCATCAAGCCATTATCTGGCTATCCAACGGCTCGTGCATGGAACGCGTCTCCATCATCACTAGCAGTAACTCATTAAGTTAACTAGAATCCCTCGTTACATTATAGCACTTGCCATAAGTGTGTTACTGTTCCGCCTAATCGCTTTATAGAATTCCGTGTTTCCAGCAGGAACTGTCTATTGCTCAGTTTATGTTTCATTTCCTAGATATCAGTTAATAGATTGGAGCAGAACTTTTTTAAATAGTAAAGGGCCCTTTTCTATAGCACTGCGTAAGGTTTTGGCTCTGTTAGATAGATTTCCTGCTTATTCAATTGACGTTTTTATCACATATTTTTTATCTGATGGAAACACCTAGGTGGTTTTGCATTGAAGCTGCATTACCGGCGATGCTCTTCCTCTCTGCTTGTTACAGACACTATCTAACAGTTGTACTGACGCTACGTTTTATGTTATCCGAACAGTCCTGGAATTGTATTTTTGTCTTATGCCATAAAGGGGTTGTTCACCGGTTAATGTTTAGTATGATGTAGAGAGTGATATACTGAGAGGATTTGCAATTGGTTTTATTTTTTATCATTTCTGATTTTTGCATTATTTAGATTTTTTACAGCAGCTCTCCAGTTTGCAATATCAGCAATCTGGTTGCTAGGTTCTAAATTCCCCTAGCAACCATGAATTGATTTGAATAAGAGACTGGAATATGAAGATGAGAGACCTGAATAGAAAGATGAGTAATAATAAAAATACATTTGTAGCCTTACAAAGCATTTGTTTTTTTAGATAGGGTCAGTGACCCCCATTTGAAAGCTGGCAAGAGTCAGAAGCAGGTGGCAACTAATTCAAAAACGATATAAAAAAAAAAATGAAGACCAATTAAAAGTTGCTTAGAATAAGCCATTCTATAACATACTAAAAGTTAACTTAAAGGTGAACCAATGTTAAACATGGCACTAAATTTACACACTCTCCTCTTACAGAAAACTGCAATACACCCAGCATTATGGAAAGTGAGCACTTATTCAATAGACTGAGATTTAAATTAGATAACGTTGCAGAAATGAGGTATCGAGAGGCAAACTCAACAACCTGGTATTATGTGAGTACCCCATGGCAGCTGCATAAAAAAATCTATTTATTTAATGTTCTGACACTATAAATGACTGGACCTTAGCAGTATAATGCACTACAGACACAAGGAATGGTAACAAATGCCCAGTGATTCATTTCTAGGATGAAGCTGCATTTGTTGCATCGATATAACCTGGCGTCAAATTTGCTCTTTCCATTCGAGGGAATCATCACGATGGTACACGTATGGGATCCGTTATCAGGAAACCCGTTAACCAGAGAGCTCTGAATTATGGAAAGGCCATCTCCCATAGACTCCATTTTATCCAAATAGTACAAATTTTTGGAAATGATTTCCTTTTTCTCTGTAATAATAAAACAGTAGCTTGTACTGGATCCCAACCAGGCCCGGACTGGCAATCTGTGGGTCTTGGCAAATGCCAGAGGGGCTGCTATAAGGTGCCATAGAAAGTCAGTATTTAGTGGGCTGGTGGAGGCTGTTTGGGCCTCTATGTGGGCTGATTGGGCCTCTGTGTACCTGAAATGCCAGGGCCTATTCTAATTCTCTGTCCGGACCTGATCCCAACTAAGATATAATTAATCCTTATTGGAAGCAAAACCAGCCTATTGGGTTTATTTAATGTTTACATGATTTTCTAGTAGACTTAAGGTATGAAGATCCGTTATCCGAAAAACCCCAGGTCCCAAGCATTCTGGATAACAGGTCCCATACCTGTATCTTCAATAGAACATATGCCCCCACATCAATTCATTATTGTAAGTAGGGATCAGTTTCATATTTGGCTCTCTAAATGTATGAGAAGTGGTTATTTACCCCGTTAGAGTTTAAACCTTGCTTCAAGACACCCTAAACACCCTAAGAATTAATTCATATAAACCCTCAGTTTTATTATGTAATATGCAAGAATGTGTTATTGGATTTTTTCTTAATGTAATTCGTTTTCATTATTTACTGTTACAGACATTTTAAATTCCCAATACCACATGCCGTTAAACTGTTAAAGGATCTGATATGTGTCTCTGCCTATGCCAGAAGGGATATGAACTTAAAAATAACTAAATGAAAGTTCTATGCCTACCTTAAAACCTCATATATATACTCATATATATATATATAGAGAGAGAGAGAGAGAGAGAGAGAGAGAGAGAGAGAGAGAGAGAGAGAGAGAGAGAGAGAGAGAGAGAACCTCTTCCCCTATGACACTGCATTAATTGAAACACTGAATTTCTTTGAAATTATCAACAGAAAAATGCAACGGCACTAGAGTTCAATGTCTCGTTACCAGAGCCATGGAAGCACACGTCTGTCATAGCTCAGCAAAGATGTTCTCATGCTTCTTGTTCATACTGTGAATGGGGAAAGGAGACAGCAGTTCCCCACAGTGAGTATATATTTTGATTTAAAGGTACACTGTCACCAATAACCATGAAAACATTTGTGTGGATTATGGTAGAGTCCTGCAGCGGGTTGAGATAAGGCAGTTGTGGGTCAGGTTGGGTAGCATGTCCAAGCAGGTAAAAATGCAGGTTTGAAGGTCTGGGTCAGGTCCAGGTGTCAAAAATTTGTTCCGCACAGGACTCTAGATTATAGCACAATGGAGATTTTGATCAGTATGTATAGAAAGAAATTAAAAAATACTTTGAAAGTCATGTCATAATAACATTTAGTAGTTAAAGGCGTGGTTCACTTTTGAGTTAACCTTTAGTATTTGGAATGACCAATTCCAAACAACATTTCAATTGGTTTTCATTATTTATTATTAATTTTTTTTATAGTTTTTTAGTTACATGCCTTCTTCTGACTCTTTCCAGCTTTCAAATGGGGGTCACTGACCCCAACTAAAATTAAATGCTCTGTAAGGCTACAAAGGTATTGTTGTTGCTACTTTTTATTACTGAGCTTTCTATTCAGACCCTCTCCTATTCATATTCCATTTTCTTATTCAAATCAATGCATGGTTGCTAGGGTAACTTTTAGTCTAGCAGCCAGATTGCTGAAATTACAAACTGGAGAGCTGCTGAATTAAGAAAACGAAATAACTCAATACCTACAAATAATACAAATTTAAAACCAATTGCAAATTGTCTCCGAATATCACTCTCTACATCACACTTAAGGGCCGATTCACTAACTTCGAGTGAAGGATTCGAAGGTAAAAAACTTCGAATTTCGAAGGTTTTTTTGCGCTACTTCGACCATCGAATGGGCTACTTCGACCTTCGGCTACGACTTCGAATCGAACTATTCGAAGTAAAAATCATTCGACTATTCGACCATTCGATAGTTGAAGTACTGTCTCTTTAAAAAAAACTTCGACCCCCTAGTTCGCCATCTAAAAGCTACCGAAGTCAATGTTAGCCTATGGGGAAGGTCCCCATAGGCTTGGCTAACTTTTTTTGATAGAAGGATACTCCTTCGATCGTTCGCTTCGAAGGATCGTTCGATCTAACTATCCGCGCTAAATCCTTCGACTTCGATATTCGAAGTCGAAGGATTTTAATTCCTAGTCGAATATCGAGGGTTAATTAACCCTCGATATTCGACCGATAGTGAATCGGCCCCTAACAGTTGATTTAAAGGTGAACAACACTTTGAAATTGGTATTAATTATGATATATGTATGTGTGATATTACCATACATGTGATACAAACATGGGATAACCTTTGCTTGATTTTTCATGATTTTCTTGTACAAATACTTTTTTTTGTAGAGCTGATTGTTGCACCAAGTATCACAATTACTGCTCAGAAACTATCTCCTGGGAAACAAAAAGTCAGGATTAAGTGGCAGGTATTATGATACATAATTATGATAATAATAATTATGATAAATAAGGGGAATGATTTTCAGTCTCTCAATGCTGGGGAGGGGACACATTATCTGTTGGGCATTTATCAGAAGTTTCTTGGGATACTGGCTCCGTTTGGCAGTTTGCATGAATTTGCTGGTTGGTGAATATTGACTTGAAGATAGAGGATGGTCATTGGGAGTAGACACAGCAATAATTTGTTGATTATAAATATTTAACAGTCGAGGGGACCGGGACCTTCCCTGGTGGGCCCTAGTGTTCTTGTGTTTTTTATCTATGCCCATTAGTGAGAAAGATGGCAAATAGTTAGTTTAGGGGTCAGGGAAAAGCCAAATTAATTTCAAGAGATAAGCAGGAGAACCCAGGGAGGCTGTTAACTGTATATAAGATAAACTGTATATGGGCAGGGTGAGTTTCTCAAGATGAATTTGCACAATGTAAATAGAGCATGAGCCTTTAGATTGGACTGGGATCCAGTAACTGTACTTTCTAGACATAGTGGAATATTCCTGAGTTCACCCCTGAATACTGACTGTGCTTGTGCTCTGTGTCATTTCTTTTGCATGTTTGCAGTTTGCACAAAGTGACCATGCAGATGAATACATTGTAAAAGTTCAGAGGGAACCATCGAGCTGCAGAAACAGCTTTCTATCCGTGAGGCTTCCCAGTACTGTGTCCCAGCACCAACTCAATCTTTCCATGGCATTTTTCAAAGTCTCTATATGTGCCCGAAATAAAGCAGGGGAGTCACCGTCAGCCACTTCCCTGGTCCCTCTCTTGCCAGCACCAGGTAATTTAGTGTCTTTATACTGTTCAGTATGGGATTTCATTTTTCTCTTATTATGAATGTACAACTGGAATGAATTTGTATTAAGCCCATAGTAGGCATGGCATTTTGAGTTCAATGGGAAGCAGGCACCACCACAAACCATTGTGGCGCAATTGTAAGCGCTAGTATAGGGTGACGGCCACCAGCAGGGCTTTCTATCCCATCATGGAGGTCAAAATGCTGTGTGTGGCTTAGCCCTTTCCCTTATGGCATATTTATATTCCTATTTCTCTGGATGCTGCCCTCCTTTGGAACCTCTGCTCCTCCTCTCCTTGCATTATAGTAGATAGTTGTCTATATTTAATTATTCAAAATCTTATTAATGAGCCAGTAGCCATCTAGTTACTCCACTGAAAACTGGCACACATTAAGTATTGTGCTAGGAGAGCATATACATCAACATTAGTGATGGGCGAATCTGTGCCGCGAAATGACAAAAAATTTAAATGCATTGAAGTCAATGGGTGCCAAAATAATTTTGACGCAAGCATCAATTTTTATACGCGTGACTATTTAGTCCAAATTCATTCAATTCAAAGGGCATCGAATATCGAAGTCGAAGGATGTACCGCTATTCCTACGATCGAACGATCGAAGGAATAATCGTTCGAAGGATTTTAATCCATCGATCGAAGGATATTCCTTCAATCAGGAAA
Source organism: Xenopus laevis (assembly GCF_017654675.1). Classification (NCBI taxonomy): domain Eukaryota; kingdom Metazoa; phylum Chordata; class Amphibia; order Anura; family Pipidae; genus Xenopus; species Xenopus laevis. Next base: position 204,171,126 of record NC_054371.1, read on the forward strand.
TTGTTAGGAAGCCTATGGGGACCTTCCCCATAGGCTAACATTGGCCTCGGTAGGTTTTAGGTGGCGAACTACGGGGTCGAAGAATTTTTTAAAGAGACAGTACTTCGACTATCCAATGGTCGAATAGTCGAACGATTTTTAGTTCGAAACGTTTGATACGAAGTCGAAGTAGCCATATTCGACCATTTGAAATTCGAACTTTTTTTCCTCTATTCCTTCACTCGAACTAAGTAAATGGGCCCCTTAGTGTCCACTTTAAAATTCCTGATTTGAATTCAAGTTTTGGAAGCATATGTTGGAGATGTTTACTCCAGCAAAGCCTCCTGAAGTTAAGCAGTCCACATCGATTGGCCAATCACAGCCCTTATATGGCATCCTAAGGAATTATTTCTTACTTGTGTGGCTCTCCAACAATTTTTACATTTGAGTGAGGCTCACTGGTAAAAAAAGTTGAGGATCCCTCTGCTAGACACATAAGGAATTGAGCTGCTGGTGCTGGACTCTGGCTCCTTGGTTCATCTGGTGGAGGTTCTGGACTTACAACTTTCACACTGGGCTGAGAGTTGTAACAAAGTCTGCTAGGACTATCCCAGTCTACTGGTATTGCCATACAATCAATGCAGCTGCCATGTTTGTGGAGGTTTGGAGGCCTATACAAGCAGCTACAGGAGGGCTAAACAAAAAATAAACGTGTGTGTGTGTTGGGGGTATTAAAGGGGACCCATCACACAAAACAATTATTCCAAATCCTATTTTATCATGTTAGTCAAGCAAAATGAACTTTAATTACACTATATAAATTATTTGAATCTTGTTTCCATCAGTCTGGGAATTCATAATTATAACAAGCAGGCAGGAGCCATTTTTTGGACACTGTTATTAAGACAAGCCTTGTATCATCTCAGAATCTTGTTTGTGCACCAGAATGGGGGACCTGATGTCCATCCCCATGCACTGTTTACACAATTATATAGTAAAGAGAAAAGGGGGAATGTGGGGAGAGCAGTGACATCTAGGAAGTTCTGAATGGAAAGTGAAAGTAATTGATTGCCCCGCCTCTATGCCTAGGCATAGAGGAGGGGCAGGCAATATTTGATTGACAGCTGAGATTTTTAAATGAGCTTACAACAGCTATGAACACTTCAACAAAAAAAAGAATTTGGATTTCATGTTTATTTTGAAAAGGACTTTTATTACACAGCTTTTTATGTCTGGGTGACAGGTCCACTTTAATACAACTCACAAAAGTAATCTTATGAGCTGATTATATCACATTACAAGCAACTATCACTTACAAATGTATGAAATACCTTTATACCGTCATACCATATGATAAGCAGGTTGTGGGAGATATCATCAGTCCCCAAAACCACACACATCAGGCAATGTTCTACTTATCATGCATAGGGCCTGATTCAATTCAGTGAGAAAAAGTTATCTCTTGGTTTATCACGTGGGCGAGATTCAATTCGAAGAGAAAAAAAAATATCCAAATTCAGTTCCCGTTTCCCCATAGACTTCAATAGAGTTTTCCAAGGCTAAAGTGTGAGATACGTTTTCTGAATTGAATTGCATCTCAAATTGAATCTCATTATGACTTTTCACGTGATAAACCTTTTTCTCACTGTATTGGCCCATAATGTTAATTGCAAATGCACAGGATATAAAAAGTCAGTTATCACTACTAAATCATATTTTTTTTGTATTTTTTTTTTGAATTCCCAGATCTGCCAGGGAAGATATTTGCTGCAGCTCAAGAAAACAGGATTTTCCTCACATGGACTCCCAAGTTTCTGGATAACTTTTTTGTGGTTGATTGGGGTACTGACCCTTTATTGATGACCAACAAGATAGAAATGCAGCAAATGGAAAATTACTCATTATCAGGTATGTTTATCTGTCATTTCTATGCTTGCAGGTTCAGCAGGGACTGTTCCCCAATACTGATTGTTTTACCAGGACTTTTTTCCTGTGGTCTTTTGAACTTGTCTAGTCTTTACTGCTCAGCTATAATATGGAAACTCAATGGGCCATGTTCATACAGAATGAAGCCCCTAACTATTCACCCCAAAAACATGGTCTATGTTTCTACACCGGTTCTTCATTGTATTTTCCACAGATTGTTGGAAGAGGTATTTGACCTGTTCTCTAGAATGCTCAGGACCTGGGTTTTTTCCCGGATAATGGGCCTTTCCGTAATTTGGATCTTCATACCTTAAGTCTACTAGAAAATCATTTAAACATTAAATAAACCCAATAGGCTGGTTTTGCTTCCAATAAGGATTAATCATATCTTAGTTGGGATCAAGTACAAGCTACTGTTTTATTACAGAGAAAAAGGAAATAATTTTTAAAGATTTAGATTTGGGTAAAACGGAGTCTATGGGAGGCAGCTTTTCTGTAATTCTCTGGATAATGAGTTTCCAGATAATGTATCCCATATCTGTATTATTATATGTGATCCCTAAATACCTGTCTATAATATAATAATATCCACATTAATTGCCTTGTTTCTATCTATTCCAGCTTTAGAACTACATTCTATCTGGAGTTATCTAGAAACCCATCATCAGGAAAGCTTTGAATTATGGACCACCTCAGATCAACTCCATTTTAATCAAATAATTCAATTCCAGAATGCTATGGACCTGGGGTTTTCCAGATAAAGGATCTTTCCATAATTTCAATGGATCCCATACCTGTAGTTCTAAAACTGGAATAGAGGCAATTAATGTGGATTGTATCGGAATTATAAACAGGTATTTAGGGATCATATGTAACAATACAGGTATGAGATTCATTATGGGAAATCAGTTAACCAGAAAGCTCCGAATTACGGAAAGAGTCTCGCATAGACACAGTTTTATCCAAATCTTAATTTTTAAAAATCATTTCCTTTTTCTCCGTAATAATAAAACAGTAGCTCGTACTTTATCCAAACTAAGATAAAATTAATCCTTACAGAACACTTAAAGGGGACCTGTCACCCCAAAAAATTATTCCAAATCCTATTTTATCATGTTAGTCAAGCGCAATTAACTTTAATTACAATGTATAAATTATTTTAATCTTGTTTCCATCAGTCTGGGAACTCATAATTATAACAAGCAGGCAGGAGCCATTTTGTGGGCACTTTTACTAAGACAAGCCTTGTATCATCTCAGAATCGTGTTTGTGCACCAGAATGGGGGACCTGATGTCCATCCCGATGCACTGGCTACACAATTAAATGGTTAAGAGAACTGGGGGAATGTGGGGAGAGCAGTGACATCTAAAAAGTGTTGAATGGAAAGTGAAAGTAATTGTCTGCATAGAGGAGGGGCAGACAATATTTGATTGACAGCTGGGATTTTTAATGAGTTTACAACAGCTATGAATGCTTTAATAAAAAAAAAGAATTTGGATTTTATGTTTAATTTATTAAGGACTTTTATTATACAGCTTTTTATGTCTGGGTGACAGGTCCACTTTAAGGTATGAAGATCCAAATTGTGATCCGTTATCTGGAAAACCCCAGATCCTGCTCATTCTGAATAACAGGTCCCATACCTGTATAATATTTTCCTGGAGGATCTCATATCTGTAAATACAATGTTATTTGTATAAAGAACATTTTAATATGTTGTTTCAGGGACTGGTGTGGTTGTCAATGGATAAACTGAAATCCAAATAGGATTTACTTGAGAAAAATGTTTGAACTGCTAAGGATAAATTTTGTGCATTCATACCAAGTGCAAAAGCTTTATTTTAATTTGCTTAGATATGATACATATAGCCTAAACATAAGCCTGGCGGTGTAGGTGCTGGAAGGTGTGTGTGAAACTCATTTTGTTATGTATCTTTTCTTGAGTGTGGTTGTGTAATGAGATGTGTGAATGAGCCGTTGGAAGGTGGCGGTTTCGGTGACATTATTAACTTTCTTGGTAGATATGTACATTCATAGTGAATTCATCTATGTAAGAAATGCATGGTAAATTATCTTCTACTGCATTTAAAGGTTTAACCTTCGAGTTAACTTTTAATATGATGTACAGAGTAATATTCTGAGACAATTTGCAATTGGGTTACTTTTTTTATTATTTGTGTTTTTTGAGTTATTTAGCTTTTTTTTTTGCCCTAGCAACCATGCAGCGATTTGACCAAGAAACTGGAATATGAAATGTGTAGCCTTACAGAACATTTGTTTTTTTAGATGGAGTCAGTGACCCCCATTTGAAAGCTGGAAAGAGAGATGAAAAAGGCAAATAATTAAATAATGACGGTCAGTTGAAAAGTGGCTTAGAATTAGCCATTCTATAACATACCAAAAGTTAACTTAAAGGTGAACCACCCTTTTAAGCTGATTGTGATCCCTCAGCTTTCATTAAAGCTTTTGAGAAAAACACCCTCATTTCTTATTCAAGTTCCTATAGGGCCTGGGTCGGACTGGGGGGCCCGGGGCCCACTGGGACTACTGTCCAGGGCCCCCTCCGACCCCCCTACCGTGATTCGCTGAACGCGCTCGGTGCACCTTTTTGAAAGTCGCAGATCGGCGTGCCTGCTTGAAAGGCGCCACTCCTGCATGAATGCCAGATGGTGCTGCCTGTGCCTAAAGAAAACTTTTTTTTTTACAAAACGTCGGGAGAGGGGTCTGGCCTGGCGGGGGCCCATTAAGGGTCGGGGCTCACCGTTTTTTTTTTTCCCCGTTTCCCGCTGGGTCCGACACTGTATAGGGCTCATTTACAAAAGCAAGAGCAAGTGCAAGAAGCTAAGAAGTATGTAAAGCTGAATGTGCATTGATGCTATTCAGAAAGGACCTGGAGGAAATTCCAGGGTTACCTTAGTGAGTTGTGTCAATAGCAGTTGTATTGCGCAGTTGTTAATTGCTTAAAGTTCTGTGCTGCTGTCAATTACCTGTGCTTATGAACGGATGTACAAGATAATGACTATATATATAATATAAATGGCATAATATAAGGCCGATTACTAGTAAATAATTCCGATTATTGGCAGCTCACAAACCAGCTCAATTAGCATCAGAATGTAATAATCAGCCCTGTAGCATCAGCTTATATGACAGATGAATCCAAGGAAACTGTAGCACACTGATCCAGTTTTTAAATTGCAAAGGTGATTTATTGGCAAAGTAAGGCAACATTATTTCGGACAACACTGGGCCCTTTATCAAGGCTTGTGGTCCGAAACGTTGCCTTACTTTGTGTACTAAGAGCCAATAAATCACTTTTGCAAATTAAAAACTGGATCAGTGTGCTACAGTTCCTTGGATTTGCTGACCCTGAGCAGGGGGTCTGATAGACTATTTAGCACCTGAGGGTATTTTTTTACAGAAGAACACTCTTATTTTGAGATGAATGTTCTGCTTGATAATTTGCAACAACCACTAAATTTAGCTTCTCAACTGCTGCCCGGAGCGCACTGAGCATGTGAGTGTCACTGACCGAATCCAAGATGGGAAACTCCTGACAAATTTGAAGGCCTGGATCATTACTATTATAGAGATGCTAAATCTTTAGCCCAACACAGTAAGTTTAGTATATAAAATGTAGTATTTCTAGCTATATTGTTCTTTACTGGTTAATAATCTTTTATTGAACTTAGGAACCACAACATGGAATAACATGACCTGTCCTTGGAACAAATTGTATTGTTCCACATTCAAGGTTCTTTTTGTCAATTCCCTGTGCATAGAGTTGTATTCCTTTAGAACTCCTCAGTTCTGTGAGACTTTTTAATAATTGTTATTTATCTTCTCACTTCTTTGGCAAGTCCCCAATGCCTCAAAGCCATACACAATAAAGATACACTTGTACGACAGGCAGACCTGTGGGAATGTTACTCAGGAGACCACATTCGGAATAACGCACATCTACGGAGAAGAAGGAGGTACTGTAATTATATTGTAATTTCATTTATTAAAGGGGTTGTTTATCTTTAAATGAACTTGTAGTACGATGTAGAGAGTGATATTCTGAGACAATTTGCAATTGGTTTTCTTTTTTTATTATATGTGAGTTACTTAGCTTTTTATTCAGCAGCTCTCCAGTTTGCAATTTCAGCAATCTGGTTGCTGGGGTCTAAACTTTCCTAGCAAGCAACCATGGTTTGATTTGAATAAGAGACTGGAATATGAATAGGAGAGGCCTGAATAAAAAGATGAGTAATAAAAAGTAGCAATAACAATAAATCTGTAGCCTTACAGAGCATTTGCTTATAGATTGGGTCAGTGAACCCTATTTGAAAGCTGAAAAGAGTCAGAAGAAGAAGGCAAATAATTCAAAAACTATAAAAAAAAAAAAGGAAAAATGAAGGCCAATTGAAAAGTTGCTTAGAATTAGCCATTCTATAACATACTAAAAGTTGACATAAAGGTGAACCACCCCAGCCTTAGTTTTCTGTAACCTTGTGAGTCATTTAGATAATTGTGTTTCCTCTCCATTGCACTTATTCATGCTGACATAAGCCATATCATGAAATAAGTCATATCATGAATGGAAGTGACTAGTGATATGAGTGGCCTACACAGTCAGTTCTGACACACCACTCAATAGCTATTTGCCACAATATCACTAGTCATTTATCATATGTGTATACACTTCCAGAGGACGGCTTAAGTTGGAAGCCGAAACGTTGAAGTAACTAAAAATACTTTATTTTTCACGACCAGATGCCCTGTGAGTGCGGTTTACTGGTTGTATTGGATATTTATCTGTGTTTCAACCAGCACCCAGGCAGTGACCTTGTTTTTCTGAGTGCACCAGCTCATTGTTTGATATACATCTATATGATATAGAGAGCGCCGGCTGAGCGTGCGCATAGGCGAAATGATGCTTGCATGGATGAATTGACACGCACATGGAAGACCAAAAAGGCGGAGAAATGACACAAAGAGTTGGGGAGAGAGGGGATTGGACTGGGGGTAGGCGGCAGAGAAGATACGTGCCTTGCCACAAAGGCCTGGGCTTAAGGCGGCAGAATAATAGGGGCTGCATGCCGCCCAGCTGCTTACCGGGGAGAACAGCTCCCCAGTGCTCCGGTGCAGGTGCGCATGTGCGCTCACACCCGAGGGGGGTATACGGGTGAGAGCTAGGACCGAGCGGCCTCAGGCTCCCGTCCACTAAATCCGGCCCTGCTAGGCATGTGCCTACTATGCCTACCCCTAGTTCCTTCCCTGGATATAGTTAAAGTTTCCCAAACAGCAGAGATTCTGTATGGATAGTGCCCACCTTACATGGTCCCATTTCATTTAGAACAAGAGCCACAGGTCATGATTAACCCAGAATTAAGACCCTCTCTTATGTTTTACTCAGAGATCTTTAGTTATAGTGGCTAGACAGGTATAGGATCTATTATATGGAATGCTTTGGGGTTTTCCAGATAAGCAATCTTTCTATAATTTGGATCTCTATCTCTTAAGCCTGCTAACACTCATTAAAACATAAATAGGATTTTGTTGCCACCAGTATGGAGTCATGCAGCGTAGTTACCATTAAGTACAAGCTACTGTTTTATTATTACAGAGAGAAAAAAAAGAAAATGATTTTAAAAACCAGAATTATTTGTTTAAAATGGACTCTGTGGGAGAGATCCCCTTTCCTTAAATGGTTTTCTGGATAAGGGATCCCATACCTGTACTATATTCAGAGCTGAGCTGGGGCCCTGTGCTATAAGGGAAAGTCAGAGCCCCAAACAGAGAAAGATTTAGTAAATTGTGAAAATCAAACTTTAACCCTCCTGCTGTAATAAACTATATACAGGTAAAGGATCTGCTATCCAAAAACCTGTGTAACCCTTTCGACACCCTTTTGTCTGTGTTACACTCCATGTGTGGCGCTTACCTGATGACACGGGACAAACCTGAGCCACTCCCCAGTGGTATTGGGAGAGACTGGGTACCTGGTACTTACTAGCGCAGTGCCTCCACCTAGTGGGATCCGGGAATGACCTACGGTTGGCCCCACTAGGAATACAGTAATAACACACACACACTATTGGTTAAACTAAATAACAGTTTATATAAAATAAATGGGCACCTAATACATGCAGCACTCCTAACCAGTGGCAATAGGGCCTCACTAACTAACTTGCTAGCGCAATCTGTCTAGCTAACTAAGAAAAACTATAAAGTCCTTTAATGTCCTTTATTACACAGCCTGTTTATCTTTAGCGCTCTTTAGGGTACTGTCCCTTTAAACAGGATACTCACAAATCCTCTTTGGATACTTCAGAGCTCTCTTTAGGTTAGTCCAGCACATTCAGTCACACAGTGCGATTCAGTTACAGCACTAAGACACAGGCTCTCTGCCCTTACAGGGATAAGTGCAATGATATTGCACGGATTCCCTACACCTGTTATCCAGAAAGCTCTGAATTACTGGAAGGTTGTCTCTTATAGACTCCATTAAAATGAAATAATTCAAAACACATCTCTTTTTTTGTAATAATAAAGCAGTACAGGTATAGGATCCTTTACCCAGAAACCTGTTTTCCGTTTATTTAACCAAAGAATGCAAAAAAATATGTTATTTTTCTCTGTAATAATAAAACAGTAGCTTGTATTTGATCCAAACTAAGATATTAATTAATCCTTATTGGAAGCAAAACCAGCCTATTGGGTTTATTTAATGTTTACACAATTTTCTAGTAAGATCCAAATTACAGAAAGATCCATTACCCGGAAAACCCCAGGCTCCGAGCATTCTGGATAACAGGCCCCATACCTCTACCTTGTACTTTTTCCCAACTAAGATATAATTAATCCAAATTGGTGGAAAAACTACCCTATTGGATTTATATGATGTTTAAATGGTTTTTAGTAGACAAGGTATGGAGATCCAAATTACAGAAAGATCCCTTATCCAGAAAACCCCAGGCCCCAAGCATTCTGGATAACAGGTCCCATACCTATACCAGCATCCAACTGGACATCCCCTTACATAAGTGACCCTTCATGAAATAGTAACTGGGAAAATGAACCCATACAAATAACTTACTGTGCAATTGTTCACAGTACTCTTCTTCCATTGGGATTAAGCACGTATTTTCATTTATTTTTCAGGATACTAGCAGTTCTACACCAATGCTTTAGTTAATTATGCAGAATGCATCTCCTGATGAGGTCCATCCCTCTTGTCCTATTGACTAGAACGGGGCAGAGAAGCTTCGAGAGATGCCTGGTCATCCAGACAGGGGTGCTCCTGTTACAGATACAGTCTAAAACTTTAAAATGCAAAGTATAGGATCCATTATTTGCAAACCCGTTAGCCAGAATGCTCAGAATTACAGAAAGGCTGTCTCTTTTGACTCCAGTTTATCCAAATAATCCAAATTTTTAAAAAATGTATTTCCTTTTTCTCTGTAATAATAAAACAGTAGCTTGTACTTGATCCAAACTAAGATATAATTAATCCTTATTGAAGCAAAATCAGCCTACTGGGGTTATTTAATGTTTACATGATTTTCTAGTAGACTTAAGGTATAAAGATCCAAATTACGTAAAGATCTTTTATCCGGAAAACACCAGGTCCCAAGCATTCTGGATAACAAGTCCCATACCTGTACAGATAAACACTCTATATTATATAAACAAATCACTATTGTTTTCCAATACTATTGTTTTGCATGCTATTTATAATTTTGTCATCTAACTATTTGCAGATGCTGTTACATTATGATAACATATTTGAGCAGTGTCGGACTGGCCCTCTGGGATTCCAGGAAAACTCCCGGTGGGCCCAGGTGTCAGTGGGCCCTCATGCTGCTAACCTTTTGGCCTATTTCATGGCCATTCCAACAAAAGAGGCTAAATAGATGGAAAAATAGAGTATAGTATGTAAAGAAAAGAGACTAAGAGAATAGAGGTTGAGTGAGGAGAGGAAGAAAAATAGTACTAAGAGTGGGCCCCTGGTCTAAGATTAATTGGTGGGCCCCTGGCCAAGATTTTAGGGTGGGCCCCTAGTGTCCCAGTCCGACACTAGCTTCATTAGTCTCTTAGCATAGAAAAACTCTAACTGACAGTTTGAGAAGGGACATTCAGTTTGGCAAAACAGTCAGGTTTAGGAAATTCAAGTAACAATTACTTACAAAAACAGATCTATCAGTGAAAAACGATCAACATGACCTATAGGTTTTGAAGAATAATTTTTTAGGCAGTATCACTTTAGGTAACATGGTATTATGGCTCACCAGTGTTCTCCAGCTGGCAGAAAAACGACCCAAATACGTTTTAAAAGAATCTACTTGGTTATATCTCAAAAAAATCGGCCTATTATTTGAAACAAACAGGCTCTTCAGCAGGATTGCAGCGCTTCTCTGACAGCTGGACACCACCGGTGAAGAATACACCAGGAAAGAGAAATCTATTCTTTTCTACTTCCATTTCACACGCATTGCACAGTCTTCCATTTTGCTGCAGCTTCAAATATGATATTTTTATTTCCCATGATTGATTTTAATTGGACAAAATTATTTTTGCTTCAAAGTTCCTAGAACAGGGCCGGTAAATATCACCATAAGAAATATAACCGCGCACTCTGCGGCCGTTCAGTGGCAAGAGATACCCGAAGAGGAGCGGCTGGGATTTCTGGTGGGATACAGAATATATTTCGCAGACATAACCCGGAACCAAACTCTGTGTAAGGCATATTTCTATTAGCAATTCTATATGTGTTTGCAGAAGACCAAGGTATCTCTCTATGTATTTACAAACATATTATAGGGGTGGTTTACCTTTAACTTAACTTTTAGTGTGTTATAGAATGGCCAATACTAAGCAACTTTTTAATTGGTCTTCATTGTTTATTTTCTATAATTTTTTAATTATTTGCCTTCTTCTTCTGACTCTTTCCAGCTTTCAAATGGGGGTCATTCAGGGGCGATTCTCAACCAGGAACCACCTGAGGCTACTTTTAATTACTTATCTTTCTATTCAGACCCTCTCCTATAAATACGAATCAATGCAATCCTAGCAATCAGATTGCTGAAACTGCGAACTGGAGAGCTGCTGAATAAAAAGCTAAATAACTCATAAACCACAAATAAGATAAAATTAAAACCAACTGCAAATTGACTCAGAATATCACTCTCTACGTCATAGTAAAAGTTAATTTAAAGGTGAACCACCCCTTTAGCATAGGTATTCCTCTTCAAGGTATAGTAGCCCTTTAAGAGGATATTTAACACTTAGCAGTCCATCTGTGTTTTTTTTTAACTAAAATTCCTGGCAGCATCTTATGAGATTGATTGCTACTGTGGGTGGTGGGGACTGCAGTTAGGGCAGAGACAGACGAGAAGATTCGGGGAGATTTAGTCGCCCGGCAACAAATCGCCTCTTTTTCGGGGCGACTAATCGTGCCTCACGAGGAAACTTTGAGGGGACTTCGGAAAACAAAGTGATCCGAGTGCCATCCCGCCCACGATTTAGATTCTAGCCGGCAAGGAGGCAGTTTGGGGAGATTAGTCGCCCGAAGAAGAGTCGATTTGTCGCTGGGTGACTAATCTCCCTGATTCTTCTCGTCTGTCTCTGCCCTTAGAGGTCAGGTGAAGCAAGGACCAATATTCTGCAGTCGTTGTGAATCTCCATTAAACTTCCAGAAAAGAATAAAGTAGAAATATGCACACTGCTAGTAAATCAGGTTCCAGATCTGTAAGCTGCGAGAGAGAAGCATGACAAGCAGTGTGGTTTCTAATGGGCTTTATCTCTGTGCAATTCTTTATCTGCTACATCTGGAAAATTTCACAGTCTCACTCTGAACTGAAACATAACAAAGATACGATAAAAGGCAAATAAACATTTCCATGCTCTGACAGCCACTCCTCCTGTAGAAAATAGAATGGACATGTCCAGCTTCTAATTCACTTGCTGGAGTTGCCCGACTGACTATATGTGAGGGAGCAGCTGTGGGCACATGGTGTGAGTACAGGAGAGAGAACTATTCACAATAGCGATGTGCAGGTCGGGATTTCCTCAACCCGCACCGACCTTAACCCGCCCTAACTTGGCCTGCGCCACATCCGACTTCCGCGTTGCTTTTATAGACCCGCGGTGACCCATTGATGACATCACAAAAGGGGCAGGTTGAGCAGGCGCAGCGTCTATAAAAGATGACGTCGGAAGCCGGTATTTGACAGTCGCCACCCACAAGGAAGAGTGCGAGGTTGGCCGAACCCGCGGATATCGGGCTGGCCCGCACATCACTAATTCACAACATTCCCAGCAGTGGGGACACAAAGCTGGAGCTCAAGAAACAGAAAGATGTCTTAAGGGATAGTTCACACAAGGAGATTCTGGGAGATTTTGTCGTCTGGTGACTAATCGCCTCTTCTAATGGGCGACAATCTCCCCGAACTCCCTCTGCTTGTCTTCCCATCCGGTATAATGAAAAGTCTCCTGCGCTAAAGCACACGCGACGCTTTGTTTTCCAAGTGAGGCAACTCCGGGCGAATTCTGAAAACGCATTTCAGAAGTCGCCAGGGGACAAAATCTCCTCCAATCTCCTCGTGTGAACTAACCCTAATACTGTAGCTCTTGTGTTACCCTATGTTATATGGCAAGATGGGACTTTTTGGAATTTATCATGTAAATATTTACACACACCCCCCCCCGTCACTTGTAGTTCCATATATGACTGACGGTCTAGTCCTTACCAGAATCATTAACCTCACAAGACAAACATTAAAGGAGTGGTTCACATTTAAGTTAACTTTTAGTATGATATAGAATGGCTAATTTTAAGCAACTTTTCCATTGGCCTTTGTTTTTTCCAGCTTTCAAATTGGGGTCACTGACCCCATCTAAAAACAAATGTTTTGTAAGGTTACAAATGTATTGTTATTGCTACTTTTTATTACTGATCTTTCTATTCAGTCCCTCTCCTATTCATCCAGTCTCTTATTCAAATCAAGGAATAGTTGCTAGGGTAATTTGGACCCTAGCAACCAGATTGTTGATATTACAATCTGGAGAGCTGCTGAATAAAAAGCTAAATAGCTCAAAAAACACAAATAGTAGAAAATGAAAACCAAATGCAAATTGTCTCAGAATGTCACTCTCTACATCATACTAAAAGTGAATTTAAAGGTGAACAACCTCTTTAACGCTTTGCCTTCCACGCTCATATGGGATACGTGCTGGCAGGCAAGTGCTCTAAGCACCAAGAAGAACGTAATAGATATGTTCTGCGCTTTAAGAGCAAAACCCACTGCATTGATGTAGCAGAGGGTTAAGCAGTGACACAATCCCCTAGGCAACGAGCCAAGGGGGCTGCGAACTTTGTAGGATCCAACTTCTTACTGGCAATGTCACAAGAAATAGAAAGATCCCAACTTCAGCATCCCCAGTGTCCGCCCACTCACTTCCTGCTGCATAGGCTCTGCAGATCCTGGGACCCTCAACGCTGCCAAGGACCCAGAATGTGTACTTTACAAAAATACATGCTTTTGGGGTGTCTTTGTACTGTTAGGGGGGTCTTGTGGCACAGAATACACAGTCAGGGGGCTTTGTTCACAGAAGTCAAATTAGCAGCCGAGAAAATTCATATGCACTATTTTCACTTGGAGTCCACATTTGCCAGCTGCTTTGGTATATCTATGCATATTGGGAATCAAACTGTTCAGTAGAACATTGGCAATCTTATTTAGGGTGTTTTACCAGTTTACCATTGTATGTAAGAAATTGGGTGAAATAAATCCAGCCAGGGTCGGACTGGGGGGCCCGGGGCCCACCGGGACTACTGTCCAGGGCCCCCCTCCGACCCCCCGCCTCCCTACTGTGATGCGCACCCCTATGCTCAGAGCCACTGCGTGAAGGCGCCGCTCTGCGCTCCTGTGTGTTTTTGTCCAATCCAATCGGGAGAGGGGACTGGCCTGGCGGGGGCCCTTTAAGGGCCAGTCTGACACTGAATCTGGCAAATTGCAGTAGTTGTAGGCGATTTTCAGAAATGTCATAAAAAAAAGATGCCTTTAGCGTAGCTTTGCAGTGTGGTAGTATATGCATAACCAATTTGGATTCAAAGGAATGTGTACTACAAAAATATATGGTTTTCTGGGGTGAATGTACTTTTCTGTACCTTTGCCCCTCAAAAAATGCTGTAAATGTGTTGGTTTTGCAGTATCTGGAATTACAGAACCGATAGCACACGTATTCAGCATAAAACTATTCAGCAGATCCCAGGCTTTCATATTTAGGGTGCTTTATCTGGATAACTAATATGTGGGAGATATGATGCTGTAGACAGGAAGCTTTGAGGTAATTGTTCAAATATTTCATACATTTTTATAAAAAATTATAACTTTAGAAAAGAATTGCAACTTGGTCATTTGGAGTACATAAATATATTTACCCATTTTGGATTTGTCAGAATCTGTTCTTGTGTTGTTTTCTAGGGTAAAGCTATTGTTAGCAGAATGTTTGGCCTTAAAATCAGAAGTATGCAGTTTTGTGGAGCGGTACTTTAGAAATTTGGTAGTGTACTGACTGGAGATTTTGATCTATACAAGTGAGAAATCTCCATAAAACTATACATATTTGGTATTGATGTGTTCAGGTGACACATAACTTTCCAAATCTGCTGTGTTCTTGTGCATAAACTAAATTATGTTTCTGGTATACTGCATTTGTTTGTATTATGGGAAACATGATTTTGTAGACACTTATAAGCCTAAATCTTTTTACAGAAGTGGAATTACACCAAAATTCTATCATATTTTGAAAGCTTAGGTTGTCCTGAAAAAAAAAACAATATATTGTTTTTCTGGGTAAACTTAAAGACCCTCCCAGGAAAGGCCCCTAAATTGAAAGAGTTCAATTTCAAAAATGGTTTGGCAATTACCAAATCAGTTGGCAGTAAAAGGGTTAAATGTATATCTAAACGAGGGAGGGAACTGTGCCCTTTGGTACCAGTCAGCTGCCCACAGTAGCATCTCAGCATCACTGGGAGAAAGCATAATTCTAGCAGTGAAAAACTGGTAATATCATGAAAAAAACATAGAAAAAATCCATGTAAATTGCAAAAATGCTCAGAAGAGCATGTTAATTAATTTTGCATACAACTGTTGTTTAGTTCACCTTTAATATTGTTGAAACTATAATATATAGTTTCAACAACTATAAACTATAATATATAGTGAATAAAGTACCCCCTTTTGTAAAATATAAGGATATTATAAGTTACCGAGGAGTTTCATGACCATATAAAAACACGAGGCCGAAGGCCGAGTGTTTTTATACAGGTCATGGAACTCCGAGGTAACTTCTAATATCCTCATATTTTGCAACTGGGGGTACTTTATTTATTATAATACACAAGTTTCGGTGAGTCATGTGACAGAAATGACATCAGAACTCACCGTTTATAACTGATGACATCAGAACTCACCGTTTATAAGGATATAATTTACAGGATATTCATGGCTTTTGTGTATTATATACTATATAACTATAATGCTGCATCCCTAGATGGCCTCTGTTTTTGTGTAGCCCCAATAGTAAATACCCCTTTAAAGCAGCAAGGTTCTCAATGAAATGAATATGCAAGTATCAGTGCTGCTATACAAAGCTATGAGACTGGTCTGGTTGCTTGCAGTCACCCCAGAGCTAATATAACCAAAAGATACATGTCTCTACACATGATTTCAACATAAACATCTTGGAAATAATTTTTTATTTTTCTATATGTTTACCTAAATTTTTGTAATTTAAAAATTCAGCTGTGACTGCAAAACATCCCGTGAGTTCCTGCACCTAAACACCTACACTGTTCCCTGTTCCTATAGATATCGCTGTGAACGACTCGTCCCAAATGCATTATGAGCTAACGCAACTCAGAAGCGGAAGCGAATACGAAGTAAGGATATCGGGAAGAACCAAGAAGGGTGATGGGATCCCAAGCATGGCCTATGCATTCAGGACTCTAAATAACAGTAATGTCCTTCTCTTCTCCTAAGTACAAAGTATATTTAAAGCAATTGATGCAAAAGTGCCTGACCCTATGATAATGCTCTTCTACATGAGCACGGATGAGCATTTCCACACCAGCAGGAGCCACTCTACACCAGTGATTTAATAAATGGTCCTGTGGACGGCTCTGTTAGATCAGTGCAATTCGATTGACCAATGTGCTGCTAAACTGCACACTATTAGCCACCAGTGTATATCTGTGACCTGTTATCACCTTTATACTTCTTGCTTAGCACAATATATGCCCTCAAGCTCTTAGGGCAGGGGCACATGGGCAGATTCTGCCTCCTGCCGGCTAGAATGTAAATCGTTGGCGAGAAGGCACTCAGAGCACTTAGTTTTATGAAGTCACACAAAGTTTTCTCGTGAGGCAACTTCGGAAAATGAAACGCCCCGAGTGCCATCCCACCAGCAATTGACATTGTAGCCAATGGGAGGCAGTTCTGGGTAGATTAGTCGCCCCGAAGAAGAGGAGATTTGTCGCTGGGCGACTTATCTTCCCAAATCTTAGTGTGTGCCCTGACCCTTAAACTTCAGTCACTCTAACTACTGCACTGCAGGTTGGAGTGATATCTCCCCCCCTTCCCTTTCCCCCCAGAAGCCTATCAGCAGAACAATGGCAAGGTGACAAGATAACAGCTCCCTGACACCTGCATTGCTAAAAATGCTCTCATGTCCCACCTAGTGTTAGATATGAGAACAGCATGCGATACTAAAAATCCAAGTCTGGCTAACCCAACTAGCCACTCCTTCAGTTACACAAGGAGAAAGAAAAGTTCATCTGAAAGCAATTCCATTGTGCAGTGTTGGCTCTTTCTGAAAGCACATGACTGGGCACTATGACCTGAGAATACACTTATTGGTTCAAGAATAGAATTTTAAATGGTAAAATGAATTACATGCAAAGTACACGGTGTAATCTAGTTATAATAACTATACCATAAAAATCATGCCATAATCCCCGTAATAATATGGTTTCTCTCTCCTGGATTTATGTTAGGACAGGGTTGGGCCTTTATGCTCTTTATATATGTAGTCTGCTAATATATCTTCCTCTGATGTATAAAAACAGAACATTGGACTGTACAGGATTTGGATAATCATGCTTATTCCATCTTGAAGGCACCGAATTCTTACCACTTGAAAGTTCTGATGCATGGGTGTCACCATGGGTACTATCTGACATAGCATCATTTTTGTTAGAGAGTCAGAACCAGCTGGGAAATGAAGGATGTCCAGATCCAACAGTTTGCAATAACCCAACTTAATTACCTACAGTGCAGTTTAAAGGACTGTTAGAAGCTAACCTAGTGATGAAGAGAACGCTGTTACTCTTAGTAATTGTTGTATCTTCCTACAGCTCACACAGAATTAGGCATCCTCACCTGGATTGGCGTTTTGATACTAGTCCTACTGTTCGTCAGCGCTGGTGCTGTTTTACTAAGCAAGTAAGAATACAGAACGTGCATTTCTCATTTATATTGTAGAGTGCAGATCTACCTTGCAGCTCTTTATTAAAATATTATACAAGTACTGGATCTTTTATAAAAATTATTATACAAAAACATTTCAGCCCTCCTCTATTCATATTCCAGACTCTCTTACAAACCACTGTCTGGTTGCTAGGTTAACTTGGACCCTAGCAACCAGATAGCTGCCAAAATGACAAAAATGTGCTAAAATATTTAGCATAAAAAAATTAGAAATGATAAAAAAACACATAAAAATTAAGACCAATTGCAAACTTCCTACATCATACTGAAAGTTAAAGTTGAACAATCCCTTTAAGGCACAGCGCTCCATAATACGTTTATGGAAAAGCCCAGGCCCAAGCATTTCAGATATTAGATCCCATACGTATATAAGATAGCCTTATTGTGTGGACATTAGGTGGTTCAGTACAGAAAGGGTGACCATAATGAACAAAGTAGATACTGGGCTATGATAGGAAGACTATCTGAAGGAACTGTGGCAGGTTTAGAATCCTGCTTGGGAGAGGCCCAGTCTGAAAGGCAGTTATGGACATATTTGCTCTTCAAAATACTCCCGAAAAGCCCATCTCTGAACACCAGTTAAAGCAATATTTGAGATGAACAATTCTGATGTCCTAAATATTCTTGGAACTATGGCTGATTGATAAAACAATCCTTTTAAAATGTTTGCAGCCCTGAAATGAGCTTAGAGGGGCTTTGGCTAAATGTTGGGAGTAATATAGGGGCCTAAACTAAATAAGCCAAACAGCCCTTTACTGAGAGCAGACAGTGTTAGTTAAGCACAGTATGTGAACAGCAAAGTTCCTTATGGGGAATAGAATTCCAATTGTGTTGTCTGGTGTTTCAGAATGAAGGACTGGTTCTTGCCAGATGTTCCCAATCCTCAGCACAGTGACATTGTCAACATCACCAAGGAGACTACTGCAAAGGTACATCCCACACGTGTGTTTCATTTAAAGTTCCCCAGGTGCAAAGTAAAGGGGACCATACACTAAAGGTGGCCATACACGGGCAGATTAAAGCTGCCGATATCAGTCCTTTAGACCAATTCAGCAGTTTATCTGCACGTGTATGGGGGCTTCTGACGGGTCTTCCCGTTCGATATCTGGCTACGATATCGATCGGGAGGTTTCATTTTTCAGGAGATTGACCTGTCGGAGCCCATTGCTCCTTGTTGTAATCTGGAATATGTCGCCAAACGAGTGGATCTTATAGTGTATGGCCATCTTAACCCAAGATCTTATTGGATAGGGTTGCCAAATGAGCAAATCTTTTTTTTTACCAACCACAGGTGCCTGTCAAGAAGGGAGTGCCCCCAACATGTTACTTTTCACATAATTCACAAAGGGGGTTACCCATTTGCAATTGCTTTGCTGTGCTGTCCTTTTTCCTGTAAAGTGAATCTGTTAATGTTCCTTTATAGCAACGTGAAAAGGTTCTGTCATTTTCTATCCTACAAGAAGATTGTAGCTGTGATGCTGTTGGAGTGGAAGTGATAGAAAATGACCCAGGAGAATCTCTGCTGTTGGGTTTATCCACTAACAAAAACAATTTCCTAAACATGGAGGAGATCCCATTGCATGCATCAAAGCCAGACTTCAACACAGGACTCAGTGCCAGAAATTCCACTGCCAGTTTCAACATGGCATCCGACTCAAAATCATTAAAAGATGTGCCACTACCAGCTGATCGATCTGCAGGCAGAATGGATGTGACCCTGGGTTCTACTATTAAGGCAATGGCCTTTTCGGATTATTTCAGAGAGATCCCAAGAACAGACATGCTAATGTATGAACAAGCAGAACATGTGCATCTTATCTCTGTGTGTCCAATATCTCACAACTGAGCTGGTATTATTGTTATATTGTCTGTGTGCAAACACCAGAATGAAAAGAGGACTATTGGCAAGCGGGAATACTTGTTTTATTAAACATACAAACAGTATCCCAGGCACTTTTATGTTCGGCATCTTATTCCAGAACTCAGGGAATTAATATGAAGTTGGTTCTCCTTTTGCTACTGGATCATCTTCTACACTTCTTGGAAGGTTTTCATTAGATGTTGGGATATGGTTGGTGGGATTTACTTTGGATCAGCAACATGAGCATTAGTGAGGCCCTCATGATGGGGACCAGGCCTGTCTCACAATTGGCATACCATTATATCACAGAAGGTTTGAGCTCAGGGCTTTAGGCAGCCAGTCAGGTTATTCCACTCCCATCTCAGCAAACCAATTGAGTACAGATCTTGATTTGTTTATGAGGGTATTAACGTAGCGGCAAGCAGGTCTGGAATGGGAGTCAAAATAGGCCCTGTCATTCCAAGTTCACAGAAGCCCAAACAGCCCCCTATCAGCCCACTAAATAGTGACTGTCTATGGCATCTTACTGCAGCCTCCCTGGCAGGGCCGGAACTAGGGGTAGGCAGAGTAGGCACGTGCCTAGGGCGCAAAGCTGAGGGCGGCGCCAGGCACGTACCTGCTCTTTCACCTACCCCATGTCCGGTCCTGTGTCTCCCTGGATGCCGCTGGTAATTTGCGTTTAAATGCGCTTGTGCGCATGCGCGCTGGGGCGTATTTTCGCACATGCGCGATTGAGCACACACTAAGCCGGTGCCCGGCCAGGTTGCCCGGCTCTGTTCCCTGGCATTTGCCAGAACCCACAATTTGCCAGTCCGGGCCTGGTGGCAAGAGACTTCCCCAAACTGTAGCCACAGTATAGTAAGCATGGAAGAATACTGTAGCATTAAAGGAGAACCAAACCCTTAATTATAAAAAAACCCCTACCCTACATAGACACCCTTACGTGCTCCTCCCCCGCCCCAGCCTAGGTGTTACCCCTGGAAAATGCCCCTACCCCTTAACCTTCTCCTCTGTCCAGATTCTGTGCAGCAGAGTTCCCGCGTGCCATCTTCTTCTCTCCGGTAATCTTCGGGTCTTCTTACAGCAGTTCTGCAATTTCAGTTAATTTCGGCACATGCGCAGTTGTCGCGAACCATTGCTCTAACTCCACATGAGCTGATCCACCACTCTCTTCCCAAAGATTACCAAAGAGAAGATGGTGCCTATGAACTCCCCTGCACAGAATCTGCACCGAGGGGTAGAGTCCTGCGGGGATCCATTTTTTGGGACCCGCGTCTATACTCGCACTGGAAATATCAGCAAATTGCAGGTTTTTGCGGGTAACCCGTGGGTACCCAACCCACTGCAGGACTCTACTGAGGGGTATGTAAAGAGGTAGGGGCATTTACCGGGGGTAACAGCTAGGCTGAGGGGGAGTATGGGTAGGGGTTTTTATAATTAAGGGTTTGGTTCTCCTTTAAGGTTTACTTTTACTTGAAGCAAGGACCATAGCCAAAATAGAGAAAAACACCCCTAGGCTGGTATTCCTCCTCCACTAACTTCATAGTTAGCCTCTTACATTTCAGCTCCAATACCATGTTATTTTATTTATATTTTAACTCCATCCACAAAGAAATATCTAATGATATTAATACCATACCTCCCAACTGTCCCGTTTTTTGCAGTTCAGCCCGCAGTCCCGGATTGTTATTGAAATGTCCCGACTTTCTCTTTGATCTCCTGCACTGAACAGCCAGAAAAAGATGCAAAGTTTCTACAATTTGATTAAATAAGAGGCTTTTGGCAGAGAGCCCAGAATACATAGCAGCTGCATGTAGGTACATTTGTAACAATTTAAGATGAGCAAAGAAACAATTGTAACTATTTAAGATAAGCAGGTCGCTTGGGGAAACAGTGACTTGTAGCTTAAAGGGCAATTTCACCTTCATTAGCAAAACTGTAATAACATATAAAACCTGACCCTAAACCCCCCAGAAATTTGTTCAAACTTTCCATAACCTGCCAAATTTTGTAACATAGATGTGGTATTTAGGGGTGTGTCTTTAAAATGGGCATGGTCAAAAATGTCTTTTTGTCCCTCTATCTATTTTCCAAATGTTGGGAGGTATGGAATAGTGTTGCCTGACAATTAGCATTTTAATTCAGCCGACATCTGGTATTAAGGACATCTGGATATTAACACATACGCTTAAGCTTTATGCAGTGGCCTTCTCATTTACTAGTGATGTAAAAGTATAATGGGGAATATAGAACATCAACGATGCCGTGATGTGTAGCTGGGGAATGACTAGAAGATTGGACGCCGGTGATTTAGGTATATATATATATATATATATACATAATGATAATATAATGCTTTTTTTTACTCAGGTCAGGTTTGTATATATATTTATTTGTATGTATTTAAGCATTAAGCCCATAATACTACTGCCCAAGATTTCCCATGATGCCATGGGCCAGTTATTCTACAACAAAGATGTTTTTTTGGAAAAGAGTTCTTAAAATCAGCGTCCCTTCATAGTGCTAATGGGCACCTGCTTTCATTTTCTATATATAAAATCCAGGTATTTGTGAGGGACTCTGATTCTATATACAGTTATGGGATCCATTATCAGGAAACCCATTATCCAGAAAGCTCTGAATTACGGAAAGGCCGTCTCCCATAGACTCCATTTTATCCAAATCTTTAAAAATGATTTTCCTTTTTCCCTGTAATAATAAAACAGTAGCTTGTACTTGATCCAAACTAAGATATAATTAATCCTTATTGGAAGCAAAATGAGCCTTAAGCTGGCCATAGATCCTCATCGTGAGACCACGATTTTCTCGGAACGATCGCACTAATTGACCATCAACTAAAAAGACGAATTTTCCAAGAAAACAACGGGGAGCTGCCTGCTTAGCCCTGCAAACATAGATAGATTGCACTGGGACCGACAAAGATTTTTTAACCTGGCCGATCAATTACCTGACAGATGTCGGCCGAAAAATCGTAAGATGTCGTTCGAATCCCACTAACCGCATGATAATTTCGAAGGATTGGTCGGACTTCGCTAAAATCGGTTGTTCGGCAAGAAGAATCGTTGCGTCTATGGGGAGCTTTACATGATTTTCTAGTAGACTTAAGGAATGAAGATCCAAATTACAGAAAGCTCCGTTATCCAGAAAACCCCAGGTCCCAGGCATTCTGGATAACAGGTCCCATATGTGTATTGAATATCAAGTACAGTATGTGCAGCTATCAGTTTCTTGCAGTTACAATGCCTACAGTCAGGATCTAATCATTGCTGCATTGTACGGATCCCAATGTGCTCAGCCAACAGCTAACTGAGGATAAATAGGAGTTGTCAGTGTTCACAACTGGATTCATGAAGGAAAGCTACTGTGTGCTGTATATTTTAAGTCTAACTGCTAGAGTTGTTGTACAGCAGCAGATAGGGAGCTTTACTGTAATTCTTGGGAAGCTGCCTTATTTGTTGAGCAATTTCTCTGCAATGAGAGCCTTTGCCCCTGAGAGAGCAGATTTACTTGCCCTCTGTACACCAAGGGGTGCTGTGCCACTTTTTGGGGAGCTCCTGTTTAAAGATCTCCATATCTGGACACAAGGGGTTCTGTCATTAGCACAAGTGAATCCGTCTGGCACTGACTGATCTGCTGGAGTCCACACAGGGAGCGCTTCACAAATGCACTGCTGTGATTAGATCTCAGCTCAGTCTCAGAGGTTTCCTGAATGCAGCAAGTACAGTGACCCATTTGGGCACCCCTTAAAGGAGAAGGGAAGGTGAAATCACTGGAGGCTGACAAATATTAGGCACCCCCAGTTATTATATTTAAATACCTGATACCCCAGGCCGGTGCAGAAAACTGTATTGGCCCTGGGTCCTACTTGGCTTTTTTTTTTTTCAAAATCCCAGGGATGCTGCATGCGCAGTAGATTGAAAATGCCGGCTTTTTTGTTTTTTTCCACTCTACTGTGCATGTGCAAGTGCAAGAAGCAGTAGGAGGAAGAGGATCACTCCATGGTGCTCACTGACAGGACCATGAGCCAGTGCAGTTTTCTGGTAGACAAACAGAAGAGATCGTCTTCACTCAACCCATTACCAATATATTAAGGACAATGAGACATTTTGTGCCTTAAAGGGGTTGTTCACAAAAAGCAAAAAGTAAAAATACCATTGTAAAAGCTAATTTTTATACCTATTAACTCAGTCCTTCTCCTGTCTCTCTGACCAGGGGGGCGGTAATTTACCTAGGAAAACGATACCTTTTTTAATTGTTTAAGTGTTCCACTTCTGGAACAAGATGTAGAGCTCTAAATACCAAAAAATTAAAAAGTTATATGTTTCATGATATAGGGATCTATACCAGAAACATATTTTACTTTATGCACAAAAATTCAACTCATTTGGAAAGCCTCAAGCTCATACAAATAGTCCTGGAGGTCGCGTCAGCTGCTGAATAATGATTTTTTTATGAGGTAAATACACAAAATAATACATGGACCCCCCCCCCCCCCAAATAATTTATTTCTGGAAAGTACAAGTGTCGTCTCCCATAGTATCCATTATAATCAAATAATTCAATTTTTTAAATTCAATTCAATAATAAAACAGTAGCTTGTACTTGATCCCAACTAAGATACAATTAATCCTTATAGGAAGCAAACCCAGCCTATTGGCTTTATTTCATGTTTATATGATTTTCTAGTAGACTTAAGGTATGAAGATCCAAATTATGGAAAGATCCATTATCCGTAAAACTCCAGGTCCCAAGCACCTTGATCCCCCCATCTGCACAGTTGAAGTCTCTGCTGCACAAGCCCACACTCCCCCTCCCTCTCACAAACTTGTAACAGTTTCTCTTCACTACCTGAATGCTGCTCAAATTCCCCAGCACAGCCCAGCACAGGAAGTAGTGGCAGATTGACAGCAGACACAGCCAATAGGAGTTAAGTTAGCTGCCAGTACAATGTGTGATGTCATATAAGGAAGTGAACACTGTAGTGTTTTTGGGGGTCAGTGACCCCCAGCACAGAGTCTGTGTGGAACTGAAGGATTAGTACAGGGACACTTCTGAGGTGAATATCTCTTGAACTGTACTTTTTCTGTTAACTATTTCTAATGGAAAAGTTTGTTCTATACATGTGAACTGTTAGATTTGTCGGTTTGTTGCCAGGGATCCCCAACCTTGTGAACCCATGAGCAACATTCAGAAGTAAAAGGAGTTGGGGAGCAACACAAGCATGAAAAATGTTCTTGGGGTGCCAAATAAGTGCTGTGATTGGTAATTTAGTAGCCCCTATGTGGATTGTCAACCTACATTGAGACTCTGTCTGACAGTGCACCTGGTTTTTAAGAAACTGAAACTTGCCTCCAAGCTTGGAATCCAAAAATAATCACCTGCTTTGAGGCCACTGGGAGCAACATCCAAGGGGTTGGAGAGCAACATGTTACTCACAAGCAACTGGGGATCAGTGCTTAAGCTATCAAAAAATGCCTTACCCTTTAAACAAAACAGTTATTGTGTGTCCACAATTTTATCTGCAATTTAACAATATTCTGCTAACAGCAGCACCGGGCCCGGGGTAATCACTTGGGGTGCCTAACTTTCGGTACCCTAAATGATTTTGCCTTTACTTCTTTAACTGCCTCTTCAATAATTCTTCTCCCATCCATGTTCTGTGTCATTTATTTCCTTCCTCATTATCATCTTTCTCTTTTTGACAATGTATCCCCCTTTATAATATTTCTTTTTTTTCCCATCCTTTTTCCTTCTCCATTTTTTGCCTATCCCCCCATCACAACTATTTCTATCCTAGGTTTTCTGGATTTTTTCCTCTTGCCAATACCTTGTTCCTATTATACCCATTTTCCCCACCTCTGACCTACTAAGCTTTTGCTTCTGCACTGGTCATACTATTTGCCTGAATTGCTATAAACGAATCCTTCCGTTCAGGGGCATGACATGCATGAACCTCTCAAGCAAACTCCTTGGTGCAGCCCAGCATGGGATGAAAAACAGCCGAATTCTGCATACCTGCTAGTGCCCAGCATGTAATGTAAAAGCATGGATAATAGCAGCAGAAGTATTCATATTCATGGCTCCATTCATACACAAACCCACAAAACTCATAGGACACAATATTCACACGCTGCACAGCTTGGCAGACCGGAATACTGTATAATCTCTTATCTCCTATCCTTATTTTAAACATCATAGATGCACGGCACCAAGTTTAAAAAAACAAACAATACGCAATTTTATTGTTGCTCATTTATTTTATGTGTACTTTTATACTTTACAGACAGCTTCCAATATTTTCACCAGGGCTGGTCCTATCAAATGTGGGGCCCAATTGGGACCATGTTGGCGGGGCCCCTAGACAAAGTGTTGCTGGCTACTGACACACCAAGTATTTAGGAAAATAAGGGCATACAGGCACAAAATAGAAAGGAAAGGGGCAGACAAGGTAACATAATAGGGGCACACAGGGTAAGAGAGAGAGGGAGGAAATAGGAGAGTGGACTGGGCCAATTAGTTTGGGGCTGGGCCGATTCAGCTTGGGAGCAGGCTTGGTTGGATTGGGGGCAGGCAGGGCCTATCAAGGTTGGAGGAAAGCTGGGCCTATGAGAGTTGGGGGCAGGCTAGACCTATGGATTTGGGGATGGGCTGGACTCTCAAAGTTGGGGGCAGGCCAGGCAGCATCATGTGCTGAGGGAAATATTATCTGTGCTGCCCTGTGGTGCGGGGCCCCCCAGAGGTGCGGGGCCCAATTGGGCCCAATTGGTCCAATTGGCCTAAGGCCGGCCCTGATTTTCACAACTGATATCCAAAATGATTGTCCTGTATGTTACGTATCTTGGAACAATTATTCACTGCTTTCTTCTTCATTTTCCTGCACCTTCCGTTTCTTTATCCTTTTTACAGTTTTTTTCTTTTTCATCACTTTTGTTCTTTCCGGAGCCTCTTCAGCTGCCTCCTCAATTTCATTTGTTGCATCAATAACTTTCTTCTTTTTCCTCTTTACTTTTACCCTCTTTTGGGTCTCTGCCTCAACTTCATCGTTATTTTCATTCTTTTTCACTTTTTTCTTTTTTTTCACTTGTACCCTCTCTTGGGTCTCTTCCACTTCTACCCTCTCTTGGGTCTCTTCCTCATCATTTTTCACTTTCTTTTTCACTTTCTTCTTTCTTTTCACTTGTACCCTCTCTTGGGTCTCTTCCTCTTCTACCCTCTCTTGGGTCTCATCATCATCATTTATCACTTTCTTTTTCACTCTCTTCTTTCTTTTCACTTGTACCCTCTCTTGGGTCTCATCATCATCATTTATTACTTTCTTTTTCACTTTCTTCTTTCTTTTCACTTGTACCCTCTCTTGGGTCTCTTCCTCTTCTACCCTCTCTTGGGTCTCTTCCTCATCATTTTTCACTTTCTTTTTCACTCTCTTCTTTCTTTTCACTTGTACCCCCTCTTGGGTTTCTTTTTCATTTGTATCTATGGTGACGAGTCCTGCCTCGCCTTCCTCTGCTTCCTTTAATCCATCTGTTTTAGTGTCAGTTTTTCTGTAATAGGAAACAGGAAAAGAATAAGATAAATGGTTTATTTTATGGGGGTACAAGATAAAGAGGAAAAGGAGAAAGCCATACTTACTTCTTGAAGAAGCGTTTTATCACAAAAATATATATCAGCACTGCGACGGCTATGAAGCCAAGTACACCACAACCACTGTAGATTATTAACTTTTTAGTGCTGTCCATTTCATCAGCAAATAGGTCTGGAATTTCTGTAAGTAAATAAGATTACATGGCAGCATGAAATATCATTAAAGTAAATGCAGATACAGAAAACATTAGGCATTTTAACCCTACAGAATAGAATGCAACTTACATTGGAAGGTTGAGGAAACACACTCATTGCATGTTTTAAAAAAGGGGAGAAGGAAAGTTTGGTGCATATAAGAAGTGTATTTGTACTAATAGTCTGAGCAAGGGAAAGCCTAAAGCATATTAATATGAGTATTTAAATCTTACCTGGCTCATCCGGAATGCATTTCACTTCGTCGTCTCCTGCATTAACAGGAGGAGCAACGCTTGGTTTTCCTTGTTCTGCAAGAAAAAAAAAAAGTATAAATGAAATCTAACTAGGGTATGGAGCTTTAAATGACTAAATATCTATGGGTGTTATTTTTGTCCACATGAAAGGATGAAAATCCCATCATTTAACTGTCCCACCTCTGTATCTCTCATATGGTCACTAGGGGGCACATTTACTTAGGGTCGAATATGAAGGGTTAATAAACCCTCGATATTCGACCGTCAAAGTAAAATCCTTCGATTTCGAATATCCAAGTCGAAGGATTTACCGCATTTCCTTTGTTCGTATGATCGAAGGAAAAATCGTTCGATCTAACGATTTTCCTTCAATCAAAAAAAGCTAGGAAAGCCTATGGGGACCTTACCCATAGGCTAACATTGATGCTCAGTAGGTTTTAGGTGGCGAAGTAGGAGGTCGAAGGTTTTTTTAAAGAGACAGTACTTTGACTATCGAATGGTTGAACGATTTTTAGTTCGAATCGAAGTAGCCATAAAAATACTTCGAAATTCAAAGTATTTTTTATTCTATTCCTTCACTCGAGCTAAGTAAATGTGGCCCTAGGTATGTGTAAATTCTATAGCTCTACTATTCAGCCAATAGAATTAGCTATGGTTAAATAAACCAGCAATTAGAAACATATGTATCTCTCTATACTAGGGAAAGAAGCAGGATTCCTCTTCAAATATTTATCATGTATCCTCATCAGCATTAGCGCATTTTCATCTGCTTCTGTATGTAAAATAGAATCCTTTATACCTTATGTACAAATAAGCCACGGGCTCCCTAACAGAATATGTGATCTGATAAGTGTATCGCTAATGGGACTGTCATTTAGGATTATATGGGCCTAGTGTGTTGATTATAAAGATAAGAGAAGAGCAAATCTTACTAAATATATGATTCTTCTTTGTTCGACTCAGAGCAATTACATTTTCATCTGCAGGGAAAAGAAAAGAGATGGATTTATTCCTTATATACCATCAGCATAAATAGTTATAGAGGATACAGGCAGAAATGGTTCATCTCAGCTGAATTGTTCTTATCTATATAGTCCTCATCCTCACCATTCTTGTTAAATGCTTCTGCAAAAGAGAGAAAGAGAACAATTTGTTATTCTTCAATCACGAAAACCCACATCTGCTTCCCGTTTTTACCAATAAACATTTGAATTCATTAATTCTGAGCCCAATATGTTGGGTGTGTAGTTCAGTATTTGTTAATATATTCAGTTTACACACACAGTCTCATTTACTGTATCTTATTGGAATCAGGTATATAAAGTATAAATACAAGTGATAATAACATTAAACAGGAATAGAAATATAACATATTCACTGGCAAATATTCTATAAAAATATATTTACCTGCAATCTGGAATTTGCTTGTTTGAATTAAGAATAATATAAAAAAAATAAAGACTAATAGATGTTTAGATGTTTCCATGGTAAAAAATAACTAGAAATGACTCAGGATTCCCGGTGTCTCCTGACACCTAGGCTGCTAATTTGCATAAAGTATGATGTCACAATGTGTGGTCATAGGAATATTTTGAAACACCTGGCTCCTGCTCATTTGCATACGGTGATGTCATAATGTTCTACCAGTTCATTGTGATGTCACTAAAGTCAATGGAAGTGAGAACCAATATACACAGGCACTAATAACTAGAAAAGCTTAGTTGATTGATCCTAGGTTTTTATCCAGTAATTATTTCAGCAAATATAGGTTTAGCTAAATATCAGTTATTTTTTACAATTTATTGTACGGGCACACAAAATAAAACAAAAAACAGCTCTGATTTGAACTGGAGCTGTTATTAATAGTTTACTACAGGCTCGGGACCTGGGGTTTTCCGGATAACGGATCTTTCTGTAATTTGGGTCTTCATTCCAAAAGTCTACTAGAAATGCATTTAAACATTAAATAAACCCAATAGGCTGGTTTTGCTCCCAATAAGGATTAATTACATCTTAGTTGGGATAAAGTACAAGCTACTGTTTTGTAATAACAGAGAAAATGGAAATCATTTTTAAAAATTTGGATTATTTAGATAAAAAGGAGTCTATGGGAGACAGCCATTGCGTAATTCGGAGCTTTCTGGATATTGGGTTTCTGGATAAGGGATGCAATACCTGTATTAAATTATTAAATTACTATTTGAGAGTGGCTTGGATGATTTCTTGGACAGAGATAATACCAAAGGCTATTAACCATGGGCTTAATAAAATAATTCTTTTTGAACACAACTGCAACCTGACTCAGTGTGCTACTGGCTTTCTTTTTGAATACCAAAGGCTATTGTGATACTAAACTCTATAGTTAGCATAGGTATGAGTATATATAGTTTATGTGAAAGTAGGGAGGGGTGTGTGTATGGATGCTGGGTTTTCATTTGGAGGGGTTGAACTTGATGGACTTTGTCTTTTTTCAACCCGATTTAACTATGAAACATTTGTAATATTTGACATTTATAAATACAGGTATGGGACCTGTTATCCAGAATGCTTGGGACCTGGGGTTTTCCAGATAACGGATGTTTCCGTAATTTGGGTCTTCATGCCTTAAATCTATTAGAAATTCATTTAAACATTAAATAAACCCAATAGGCTGGTTTTGCTTCCAATAAGGATTAATTACATTTTAGTTGGGATCAAGTACAAGCTACTGTTTTATTATTATAGAGAACAGGGAAATCATTTTTAAAAATTTAGATTATTAGATTATAATGGAGTCTATGGGAGATGGCCATTCTGTAATTTGTAGATTTTTGGATAATGGGTTTCCCGATAACAGATCCCATACCTGTACAGAGAAAAAGGAAATAGTTTTTTAAAATTTGGATTATTTGGATAAAATGGAGTCTATGGGCGACAACCTTTCCGTAATTCATAGCTTTCTGGATAATGGGTTTCCAGATAACAAATCCCATACCTGCACAGAAAAAAAGGAAATAATTTTTTAAAATTTGGATAAAATGGAGTCTATGGGAGACAACCTTTCCGTAATTCGGAGCTTTCTGGATAATGGGTTTCAGGATAACGGATCCCATACCTGTACAGAGAAAAAGGAAATCGTTTTTTAAAATTTGGATTATTTGGATAAAATGGAGTCTATGGGTGACAACCTTTCCGTTATTCATAGCTTTCTGGATAATGGGTTTCCAGATCACAAATCCCATACCTAAACAGTAAAAAGGAAATAATTTTTTTTAAAATTTGGATAAAATGGAGTCTATGGGAGACAACCTTTCTGAATAACGGGTTTCCAGATAACAGATCCCATACCCATGTAGAATATTTTTATTTACAGACTCCAACCCTTGTGCCAACATTATCCCATAGTTGTTGCTTTCCAAACAGACACAAAACAAAGTCTTATGGACACCAATTGTACTAGAGAATCTATGATGAGAAGCAACATTCAGGGCAGCAGAGGAGGAGGGATATACTTAGGTACATGCCTGGCTTCTATTAATAAGGCCTTCCCTTCTATTAACTGTCATTAACTGTCATCTGTGTATCAGCTTTACAGATAAGGAGGAGAGGGTATTAACTGATCCAGTTACAATAAACGGCCCTAGAACTATTTACACATAACGTTCACTTAGTGTGTACTTTTGAAAATATAGATAGTATTGAAATAGTAATTTCAACCCCCCAAAAAGTGCTTGTTTTGTACATCACTAATTCTTTCAATATGTCTCTGCTTCAACCTATAGCCTAAATAGCCAGTAGCTCATTGATTGCTGCTTGAGGTCACTTATAGTTTAGCTAAAAACAATTCCATCCAGCGAGGTTCATGTGTGGCTGTGGACTTGATCCCCCATTTCACAAGGTATGGGATTTGTTCCCCCGGAAACCCGCTATTCAGAAAGCTCCCAATTACGGAAAGGCCATCTCTCATAGGCTGCTTTATAAGACAATAATGGTTTGAATGAGAGACTGCAATATGAATAGGGGAGGGCCTGAAGAAAAAGATAAGTAATAAAATGTAACAATTTTTTGGCTATAAGAATAAATTAAAAATAAAGAATCAAGACCAAGTGTAAAGTTGCTAAGAATTTGCCATACAGGTATGGGATCTGTTATCTGTAAACTCGTTATCCAAAAAGCTTTGAATTATGGGAAGGTCCATTTTATCCAAATAATCCAAATTTTGAAAAATTATTTTCTTTTTCTCTGTATTAATAGAAAAACCTGGTTTTATGTAATGTTTACATGATTTTCTAGGAGACTTAAGGTATGAAGATCCAAATTACAGAAAGATCCTTTATCTGAAACATTCCAGGTTCCGAGCATTCTGGATAACAGGTCCCATACCTGAATACAGTCAGTTACTGACCTTATAATTAACTAGGGATGCACCGAATTCACTTTTTTGGATTCGGCCGAACCCCCAAATCATTCAAAAGATTTGGTCGAATACTGAATCGAATCTTAATTTGCGTATGCAAATTTGGAGACGGGAAGGGGAAAAAAATTTTATTTCCTTATTTTGTGACAAAAAGTCTTGTGATTTCCCTCCCCACCCCTAATTTGCATATGCAAATTAGGATTCAGATTCGGTTTGGCTGGGCAGAAGGATTCGGACAAATCTGAATCCTGCTGAAAAAGGCTGAATACTGGCCTAATCGTGGATTCGGTGCATCCCTATGATTAACCATCCGCAATTCCCAAAATTGCTCAGAGAAAGTTTAAATGTCAATGGCCCTCACTATAATAAAGATATAAACTCCCATATAGATATGTTAATTAAACTGTGTAACTGCCACAGAGTGCAGAATCTATAAAGAAACTATAGTCAGCACACTACACTCTATATTTCCCATCCACACTTTGATCAATGTCAGAAGCAAGTTAATTACAAGGCCTTCATATTTGTGCTCATCACAGGTTTTTGTGTTGCCCCTTTAAAATAAAAGAAATGCATTGGACTCATAGCCCTAATACTTGTGTCTTTCTGTTATTTTGATGAACCTTTTATTTTAACCACCCTTCCCCACCCTCTCCTCTTTATACCCTATACTCCATGGTGTGTGTTGTTATATATAAATTGTTGTTGTTATAAGATAAAGGCTTAATAAAATTTCAGTTATTAAAAAATAAAAGCAATGAAGAAAACCTCATGATCAGACACAGCTGCCAACATATTAAAAGGAGAATTCAACCCTAAACTTGAAAAATCGCTATCCTACATAGACCCCCGTCCCCCCCAAGTGTTACCCTGGGCCCCTAACGTTTTACTTACCCCTCAGTGCAGATTCAGACATCAGAGTTCAGGGGAGAAAATTGCTCCAACTGCGCATGCACCATGACGGTCTCATTCCGAAGATGAATGAATTGGCCTAAGATGGCGCCCATGAACTCCAATGCCTGAATCTGCACCGAGGGGTAAGTAAAACATTAGGGGCATTTGTCCGGGGTAACACTTAGGCTTGGGGGGAGGGGGGTCTATGTAGGGTAGGGTTTTTTAAGTGTAGGGTTGAATTCTCCTTTAAAGGAGAATTCAACCTGTAATAAAAAAAAAAACCCTCTCCCCTACCTTGGCCTCAGCATTCACGGCAGCCATCTTCTTTGTTCGGGCTTTTTCAGAAGTTTCAGTGCATGCGCAGTTGGAGTCAATTTCTAGTCCCGAATCAATGCACATGTGCAATTTCCGAAAAAATTTTGTGACTTTCAGCTCATGCGCAGAAATGCCGTCAATACACGAATTAGAATATGGCTGCCGTGAACTCTGAGGCCAGAATCCGCATGGAGGGGTGAGTAAATAATTAGGGCCATTTGCCCCGGGGGGCAGGTAGGCTGGGGGGAGGGAGGTCTACCCAGGGTAGGGTTTATTTTTATTAAGGGTTGAATTCTCCTTTAAAGGCCGACGTCTCCATCTGAAGCAATCATTTCCATTTGTGGAATTCTAGAAGAAACCCAAATGGCACAAGCCTAAAGTAGTGATAATTATGTCACCTTGGAGTTAATGAAAGTCAGAGATAAAAAACAACGGCAGAGACGGGTATTTACATTAGGTTTTAATGACGGATATCGGCAGAATATTTTCAAGTCCTTGAAAGAATAATGTGTAAAACACTTGCAGAAGGTGCTCAGTAACGATGATTATTCCTTGAACGGGCACTTGAATATTTTAATTGGACAAGACCACGTATGTCTAACCCATGGACTTCTATAGCTGCTGGGAGCTGCAACATGTCCCTGACAGTCTTTCAGAACCTGACAGACTCTTGTTTTTACAAAGAAGTGTCAGCCTCTGCGTCACATTCAGCGTGGTCATTGCCTTGCAGGATTCCCGTATTATATGGATTTAACGGAACAAGTTAGCTGCATTGTTTATTGCTACTTCATTTACTTGGTTAAAAAAAATAAGATCTTTTTGATGCAATATTTTGTGTCCAACTGCCGATCATTCCTAAACATATTAAAGCTCAAAGTAGTAGGGAGAGTGCCCAAACATACATAAAATTAAATAAAAAGGACCAGTCTCTTTACCAGTAATTCCTGCAACTGTTTCAAAGTCACAAAAGAAACACCAATGGAAAAGAATGATGTCTGGTGCCGATAAAGAAGTGTTCTGTAACGTCTGCTGATGTCATGGAAAATGCCTTCGGATTCTGTGATAGAATGAACAGTTTCATCAGTCCACTTGTTAAGCAGCTCCAGACACAAGCCAACACTGTGGCAAACATACAATACTAGAGAAAAGGATGCGCCGGAGGAGCTTACATTCTGGGCGTCACATACGGTCACATAAGAGTGCCAGCGGGACGTCAACATTAAAACAGAACCATAGTTTTTAGCTCCAGGTTGCCACTAGGACGATGAGCTTGCCATTTCCTCTGTCTGTGGGGGGCTTTCTTCTGTAACTTGACAGTCCCCATTGTGCTGTGAATTCCCTTTATCGCGGAGAGCTTCCTTCATGTTATTCCGTTCATCTTTAATGTGATCCGTTTCCTGGCAAGCAGAATGGTTCAATTAAAAAGGGAACAACTAATGAGAGCAGGATAAAACCAACATATATTTAGGAGGCAACTCCTGCTTTAGTAAATGTAGCGTTTGCCATTCTGTCTGCTCCTTGTTTGGGCCGAGCAGCAGGGGGCGCTACAGTAACACATTCAGGATATTAGTGTACAAAATGCTATTCATAGAATTGAAAAAAATATTTAATGTAAAAGGAAAAGCGTTTAGGGAATCTCCTAATTGACATCACTGACTACATTATGTGCAGTTTTTTTTAACAATTCTGTTTATTGAAATGTACAGAAAAGAAAAGTATTAAACACAGTGGTATGGTAGTACATTTCTGAGTTTAGTTGTTTTACAGAACATCACTAACAATAAACAGATTACACTAAATATTGTGTGGAGTGCCCATTTATTTTATTTATTTCTTTAATCATTTGCACCACAACCTTGTGGACGATGTGGGGTCCCTTAAGACGTGTCTAGGGGTTGTCGGATCTTTTAAGAAATGTCTAGGGGTTGTCAGGTCCCTTAAGACATGTCTAGGGGTTGTTGGGTCCCTTTAGACGTGTCTAGGGGTTGTTGGGTCACTTAAGGCATGTCTAGGGGTTGTCGAGTCTTTTAAGACATGTTTAGGGGGTTGCCGGATCCCTTAAGACATGTCTAGGGGTTGTCGGGTCCCTTAAGACGTGTCTTGGGGTTGTCGGATCTTTTAAGACATGTCTAGGGGTTGTCAGGTCCCTTAAGGCATGTCTAGGGGTTGTTCGGTATTTAAAGACATATCTAGGGGTTGTCGGGTCCCTTAAGTCGTGTCTAGGGGTTGTTGGGTCCCTTAAGGCATGTCTAGGGCTTGTTGGGTCTTTTAAGACATGTCTAGGGGTTGTTGGGTCCCTTAAGACGTGTCTAGGGGTTGTTGGGTCACTTAAGGCATGTCTAGGGGTTGTCGAGTCCCTTAAGGCGTATCTAGGGGTTGTCGAGTCCCTTAAGGTGTGGCTAGGGGTTTTCGGGTCCCTTAAGGCGTGTCTAGGGCTTGTCGGGTCCCTTAAGGTGTAACTAGGGGTTGTCGGCTGAATATAACACTAGTGGCATAGAAGAGCGTCACGGGGGTAATATCATGGGATGGGGAGTTGGTTACCAGGCTACTGATTTGGGAAGATTTGGGTACGTGGCCTTGCTCCCTTGGGTGGGGTCTTCTTCAAGGTCTAAACAAGCACCCCATACTTTATGAAATTTATCAAGACAGTTGTTCTCATATATGTTAATTTGTATAAAGTTGTAGCTTTCCAGATAAGATCTAGCCTGACTGTTGGTCCAGAGGTAGCCTTCCAGTGCAGCATTATGTGCATAGTTAGTTTTAAGGTGACCTCCCATTTATGGACAGTGTCCTATAGAGGCCATTGTGTACTTACAGTTAGCTTAGTGTCATACTGATCAGCTGCTTCCTTCATCTCTTGGTCTTTACGTTTCTGGGATACTGAGTGATTCCTCTCATGTCTGTTACTGCTGTGGTCAAGTTCTTTCCCTCTTTTTTTCTCTTTCTTTGATTTGCTAAAAGATATCCCAAATACAAAATTTTAGCATTTATGTAATCAACAATAAATGAAAAGCCGATACCTTTTATGCAACAAACGGGGTGATCCCAAGCATTATTCCATGGTGCTCTTGACACAGTTCAACAGATCAAACATTTGTGTACTTGCATATTACACTCAACTACAACACACAGATCACAGGTCAATATATAAAATCTCCTGTAGATAAATGTCATCCCAGAATATCCTACCTCCTAGGAGATGGAGATCTAGAAGACTTTTTTACTGTTTTGGAACTTCTTGGCGATTTTGAAAGACTCCTGCTCCTCCTTTTGCGCCTCTCTCTGAGAAGAAAAAAGAAATTCAATTTTGATATATTTTTAGAAAAAATTCCCCTGGGAGGAGAAATGGAGCAGGACAGGGCAATGACAGACAGTAGGAGAATATTCTCTGCTAACTCTGGCCACATACCTGCTGGTACTTTGAGACCTTTTAACAGAAGAGCTGCTCTTGGAAGGATTTCTGGACCTTTTCTCTTTCCTTCTTTTATCATACTTGTCTTTCAGCCTCTCTTTTTCCCGGACTTTACTCTTGTATTCTTTCTCTTTCTTTTTGTCCCTGCAGAATGATCAGGGAAATCAAACAGACACATAAAACCTTTCAGCTCAGCCAGTGCAATGAGTTTTATCTGCTGAATTATTAGGCAAATAACACTTTAACTTCCTTGAAGGAAGAAAGCAGAGGGTGGGCCTATCTGAATTATTATCTATATTGTGATGACATATTCAGCGGTACTTTACAAAGAATAT
Organism: Xenopus laevis; assembly: GCF_017654675.1. Classification (NCBI taxonomy): domain Eukaryota; kingdom Metazoa; phylum Chordata; class Amphibia; order Anura; family Pipidae; genus Xenopus; species Xenopus laevis. The sequence continues at coordinate 204,207,835 of NC_054371.1, forward strand.
ACTGATATAGTGATGTCATTGTGTGTCTGTAAGTGACCGTGCTAGCTTGTGCTAACTATAAAAAATCTGTAAGTAATGCTTATAGCTGGCAAAGCCTTAAGGTGGCTATAGACGTAACAATTATGATCTTTCTTGGAAAAGATTTTTCCCAAGAAAGATTGTTCGTTTCAATACACACGTGTAGAGCTGAATCATCAGATATACAGGTAGAAACAATAGAATTCTACCTGTATGTGACGATTCAGCACTAACAATGGACGATGTTTGGGTCCCTTCCAAGGCACCCAATCAAAATTTTCCACCCAGCCCGATCGACGAGCCAACCGATATCAAGTCTTCTGCCAATAAATTTGTTTTGTACGATATTATCTGTGCGTCTATGGCCACCTTTAAGATGACCATACATGCAGAGATCCACTCGTCTGGTGACACTGCCAAACGAGTAGATCTTTCACAATATGCCCCATGGTAATCCGAACATTCGGCCCTAGGGCTGAACGATCGGATTACAACGAGGAGCAATGGGCTCCGACGGGTCGGTCGGCGGAAAAATTAAGACTTCCCGATCTATATGGTTGCCAGATATCGATCGGCAAGACCCGTCGGAAGCCCCCACAAAGGACCAATATCGGCAGCTTTATCTGCCCGTGTATGGCCACCTTTAATGTTTGCAGCAGGACATTGGCAACTACTTGCATCCCCTACTCAAATCATTTAATTTGAAGCCAAGGGGACAGGGAGGGAGTAAGTCCCTGGAGCAGGAGAAGCTCTTTTTTAAAACCAGATATTCAGTTCTTCAAGCTCAAGGACCCCTAAGCCACGTGTGCCTGAACTGAACATGCAAAGTTGCTCTTTTGCCTCAATATGTTTGATGAGTAGGTTTTGGGCAAACTTAAATACCTGGAGCGTGAGCGGCTTCTCGACCTGCGACGGTCTTTAGACCTAGAGCGCTTCTTATGCGGGCTTTTCGACCTGCGTCGTTCTTTGTGCCTGGAAGGTGATCGGTTACGTGAGTGGCTTCTGTTATTAAAAACAAGGAAACCTCCAGTTAGTAACTGCTCTTTGCAAATCTTCCACTGAAAATGTTCACACTTGTAAAAGGAACTCTGGTGTGGATACTCTCTAATACTGTGGAGTTGAAGTCTTGGGGTATCTGGAGTCAGAGTCGCCAAAAATGTACCGACTCCTTAAATGCAAAAACTAAAAGTAATCAAAGCAGATTTAAGAGCTTCTATGGAGGAGGATATGGCAGAAGCAATTCTGTTTCTAAGAACAATTCTTAATTTTGGATTGTATTTAAAAGCTATTCTACAGCTATATGCCAGCTTCAATTCATTATTTTCAAACTGTTTTTGGTTAATGTAGTTGTGGTCACCTTGTCTAGTTAAAGAAGCCCAAAACATAAGGCACCACATTTCTAGACAAATTCTTCTATTTGTTGTCTGTCACTAGTTTAGCAGACAAAAATGGTGATGTTGGTGACACTCTGAGGCAGCTAATTGCATTAATAGCATTAAAAGAAAAATAATATAACTACCCCCACCTGAAACTGTTTCCTATTAAACTCTAGTCACTGAAATCTTTACCAGGCAAATTCCAATGAAGAGTCTCTTCTCACCTGTGCTTTGAATGTGACCTTTTCCTTCTGGAACGCGACTTGGAGCGAGATCGGGAACGAGTTTTGGAGTGCTCCTTTATGCTTTTCTCATCTGGTTTTTCTGTGTCTGAATAGAAATGTATATCAGCATAAACACACTCAGAACATGTAAAGAAGCACTGTGCTTGTATGGGCAGAAAGAACATGGAGCGTGATGTATACCAGTGATCCCCAATCAGTATCTTGTGAGTAACATGTTGATCCCCAACCCCTTGGATGTTGCTCCCAGTGGCCTCAAAGCAGGGGCTTATTTTTGAATTCCTGGGGAAAGTTTTGGTTGAATAAAAACCAGGTGCACTGCCAAACAGAGTCTCTGTAGGCTGACAGTCCACATAGGGGCTACCAAATAACCAATCACAGCCCTTATTTGGCACCCCAGGAACTTTTTTCATGCTTGTGTTGCGCCTCAACTCTTTTTACATCTGAATGTTGCTCATGGGTGAAAAATGTTGGGGACCCCTGATCTATCCCAAAAACAGCCAGAAATAACATAACTACATATTCTATTGGCAGAATTAGACATTTATTGTGCAATAAAAAAACACCACCACCAGAGGTACCTTCATTTAATCCATGTATAAATGTTCACATTACCGGATACTTACATGGGGTATATTATAACACCATACATTTAGATAACATATACATTAAGAAAGATATTAACATTAAGGAGGTTATTTATCAAAGGTCAAATTTCAGAGCTATGTGAGCTTTTTTCAACCTTGAATGAACTTCTGTTTCTTATTTAAAGGAGAAGGAAAGGCTAAAATTAAGTAAGCTTTATCAGAAAGGTCTATATGAATACACCAGTAAACCCTCAAAGTAGTGCTGCTCTGAGTCCTCTGTCAAAAGAAACACCACATTTCTTTCCTTCTATTGTGTACTCATGGGCTTCTGTATCAGACTTCCTGCCTTCAGCTTAAACCTCCAGGGCTAGGGCTTGAGCATGCTCAGTTTGCTCCTCTCTCCTTCTCCCCCCTTTCCTCCCTGCTGTAATCTGAGCCCAGAGCTATGAGTGAGCAGGGAGAGACTCAGGCAGGAAGTGATGTCACGCCAAGCTAATATGGCAGCTGCTATCCTAAACATAAAGAGAGCTTCTAGAGCTGTTTACTCAGGTATGGAAAAGCATTCTGCAGAAATATTATAGCTTGCACTATTGTGGCCGATCTATTGGCAATAAACTGCTTTGCTAGCTTTCCGTCTCCTTTAAGAAAAAACGTGAATGTAAAAAAACTCGAATCAGTGAGTTTGAGTTGCGAAACCTGAATAAAGGTGGCCATACACTATAAGATCCGCTTGTTTGGCGACATGGCCAAACGAGCAGATTTTTTTCCTGATATGCCACTAACGCCAGGGCTATATCGGGGGTAATCTGAACGTTCGGCCCTATGGCCGAACGATTGGATCACGACGAGCGCAATGGGCTCCGACGGGATGGTTGGGAGAAAAATCAAACCTTCCCAATCAATATCATGTACAGATATCGATCGGAAAGACCCGTCGGAAGCCTCCATACACGGGCAGATTAGCTGTTAAATTGATCTAAACGACCGATATCGGCAGCATTATCTGCCCGTGTATGGCCACCTTAAGTTTTTGGCACAAAAAAACCTCGAATTGCTCCAATTGATTGGGTTTTTGAGTGAAATCCACTGAAATAAACCCAAAAACTATCAATCTTCAAATGGTTGAAGGAACTTCTGCCATTGACTTCTACATGATCTTGACAGGTTTTAGATGGTGTTATTTGAGCTATTTCCAGGGTCAGGGTATTAAAAATCTCAACAACAAAAAAAAACCTTGAAACTCGAATTTTTCATGGAAAACACAACTCAACCCTTAATAAATCTGCCCCTAAGGGTAACAAGTGAAGTACCTGGTTCAATAGCCGCTGAAATGAAGGACTGCGCTTCCCTTACTCGCTTCATCACTTCCTCCAGTTCTTTCGCTGCAGCTTGAGGAGTCATCTCAGGCGGCTTTACAATTGCATTGTTTGAGTGATTTATTCTGTATAAAGAGATAGCTCCTTTTAGCACCATATGGACAGCAAACAGACCCTGGACTCCAAAAGGCTGCCATTCTCCCTTCAGTTTGTCATGTTTCCACTGAATAACGGCACAAGTAAATGTATGAGTATTTCACTGTTGCTTTTGCCCCCCAGCTTCTTTGAAGGTGCTGATTTTCAACCAAACTGCCTGGCATTGGTCTAATTGGAATGTGTGGACTCCTAATAGGCAAGATGGTTAATCCATTTATCTGATGTCTGTATTGTCACTCAAATATGATCATTGGTTTGTTATATTAATGTACTGGGCCAATGAAGCTACAGGTGAGTGCAGACAAACTGGCCATTGATCTGCCCAATTAGTTAGAAGCTGAAACAAGCACCGAAGGGATGCACCAAATCCACTATTTTGGATTCGGCCGAACTCCCTTTGCGAAAGATTTGCCCGAATACCTAACAGAATCCTAATTTGCATATGATGGGAAAAACTATTTTAACTACCTTGTTTTGTGACAAAAAGTCATACGTTGCCCTCCTGCCCCTAATTTGCATATGCAAATTAGGATTCAGACGGGCAGAAGTATTCGGCCACATCCGAATCCTGCTGAAAAAGGCCGAATCCCGCATCCCTAATATCTACTAAGCTTTAGTAACTAATTTTGCACTCTTTTCTGCACTGAACCTTACTTTTTTTCATGAATATGAAACTCAATTTTCTCCCCAACTTCACTTTTGCATACACAATGGTAAATATAATGGATTCTACTATACTCTCAATGCAACACAGTATCATTTTGGGTGCAAATCAACTGGCAAAGGGATTCTGAGTGCAAATATGCTGCCAAACTGGCCAACATTTATATGCCATTCATCAGCTTTGATTATCCCAGGTCTGACAGCCTTGTTTTTATGATTTTATAAAGATGGCTTGTAGTGATGAGGTTGTCTGCATAGCTCACCATTCTGTTTACAGTTTCAATTTGCAGCCCTATTTCCAAACTATAATCAGTTAATATGTTGTCACGCTAAAAATACACAATAATAATAATAATAATATGAAATTGTTCTCATGCTACAATATTTGTTTATACTGGATGATGTCTAGACATAAACTGCAGCAAATCAGTCAAACAAATAACAAAACCAGTTACTGTGTAACTTACTTAAGTGGCCGATCGCCAAACATAACGCCATTGAAGGTAAGCGCTCGGGTCACGGAATTTTGATCGGAAAACTCGACGAAAGCGAACCGCGTGGGCTGTGTCTCATCTCCAGCCATCCGTACAAATCGAACATCGCCGACTTGCTTAAAGAACTCCAGCAGCTGATCTGCTGTTGTGGTCTGGAACAGTCAAAGTGTTAAACAATACAAATGAAAGCATTACCAAATACAGGGCCACTGTGATCTGTTATAGAACCATAAGAGTAGCATTCCTGAGCATTCTATTTGCTTAAAGGACAAGGATTGTAGTTACCTGAAACCCCAGGCCGGTGCTCCTATCAGCAGAAAACTGTACCGGGCCTGGGTTATACCAGTGAGCACCACGGAGCGATCTTCTTCCGTCTTCTTCTGTCTTCGCATGGCGGCGCATGCGCAGTAGAACAAAAAACTGAGCTTTAACTAAAAAGTCAGCTATTTCATTCTTTTACTGCGCATGTGTTTGCCCCAGGAAATTTGAAGTCGGAAGTGGATCACTCTGTGGTGCTCACTGGTATAACCCCGGGCCGGTGCAGTTTTCTGCTGATAGGAACACCAGCCCGAGGTTTCAGGTTAGTAAATACAATCACTAGGGGGTGCCTAACATTTGGCACCCCCAAGTGCTGCAAGCCTTTCCTTCTCCTTTAATGGTATCCTCCACTTGAAATCAAAATAGCAAGTTACATAGATACATGGTCACTGCAATGTATTTTTATTTTCCTTTTTTAGCTGGATTTGGGTACTCTGGTACCCAATATTAGTGTTTTTGCATCTGGATTCTGACTCCTAGGGGGTTTAAAAAACTGTAACCACTTAATCAGCCAATTTGCTGTGCCTCCGATTCACAGATTTTCCATCTGGACAGTCTTCTGAACAGCCCCAAGTGGTGCAAAACATACCCAGAAGGTATGGGTTAAATTGTCTCAGTATGGGTATGTACGGCTCTCAGGGATTTGCTGCATTTACAGCTTAGATCTTCAGATGTGCCATGAGTTGGGTAACAAAAAAGTGGGATTTTGACTTACTAAAAAAATCCTTTTCTAGTAGGCTCGGCCTGTCAGTGCACAAATTAGGGGTTTGCATACCTCCCAAAATCTTGGAAAGAAAAAGAAGGGCAAAAAAGTTGGCACTCGTAGAGCGGCAAATTTTTTTATGACCATGTCCATTTTGTGGCCACACCCCCTAATTACCATGTTCAATTTACAAAATTTGGCAGGTTATGAAAGTTTGAACATATTTCTTTTTTTTTCTAGTTATTACAGTTTTGCTAACGAAGGTGAATTGCCCTTTAAGCTGTGAGTCTAACTTCTCCCAAGGGACCTGTTATCTTATATTGTTACCATTACTTATTTGATTATCTCGAAATTGTTACAAAGTATCTTATCTGCTGCTGTGGCTGTTCTGGGCTCTCTGCCAAAAGCCAATTAAGTTAGAAACTTTGTTTCTTTTTCTGGCTGTTCAGTGCACAGAAAAGCGAGACTTTTCAGTATAAATGAGGGACTGCGGGTTGAGCTGTCAAAAGAGGGCCTGTCCCTCTAAAAACAGTTGCGAGGTATGGGTTTGTTTGCCTTCATATCTGGACGCAGGACAAACTTCTCAACTCCTCTCTATGCTTTGGGCTGGCTCCTCCTCCTCTTCAGTTTGTTGCAAAGTAAAGGAGACAGCAGCAACGAAGAGGAAGAGTTGATGGTAGAATAGAAGGCATAACAAGAAGCATGCTGCATAACCTAATCAGACAGGGTTGGACTTACTGCACCAACAGTCCAGGTGCACGAGAAAAGGATTTTCGGTAAATCCAAAATCCCCCTTTCTCTAGCGGCCCTTCTTGTCAAAGCTGTCCCCTGTAGGGTGGGTCTTTAGTCCCAAGAAGTTATGACAGCTTGCAGCACCTTGTGTATGTAGACTGCCTGTGCTGAATATATGAGGCTATAAAACATAGTGAATGTGTGCATTGACTCCCATGTGGCTGCCTGGCATATCTGTTCTTCTAATTCTAGTCGCCCTTGTGGAGTGGTTGCCGTAACCTATATTCGGACTGGTTTGTACTTGGTATAGGCGTGGTTAATTGTGCTATTGAGCCATCCGGCAATTGTCCACTTCGATACTGCCCTCCCTGGCGATGGGCCGTATGTGACCAGTAGCGAGTCGGACCATCTGTAAGGGGCTGACCTGAGTGGACTTCATCTTGAACTTCGGTTTTCTCAGAGGGTGAGGCTTTTTAGGTTTAGTACTTAGCCAAATGTTCCCTCCTTTTTCTTGACCAGAAACAAGTTTGAGTAATAGCCTCGAAACTGCTGTGAGTGGGGAACTCGTGCCACTACTCCGGCAGTGAGAAGGCAGTGCTGCTTGTTTTACTGGATAGTCTCTTGGTATTGTAGATGGTACGAACCTGTTTGGTGGTGGGCCGGATAAAAAAGGTAACCGTCTTGTATGACTGATAGAACCTCGTAATCTGACGTGTTGGCCCACCATGTGGCTATGAAGTGTTGTAGCCTGCCTGTACATCTGGGCCTGCTCTCATTGGGTCATGCAGATGTGATTTTTATGGGGGCTTACTGGTGGTCTTGCTCTGGTGGGCCATGATAACTTCCCCCTGCTACGTGATGTTGATGGTGAGGTGCTTCTGTGGTTGGTGTTCTGGAATCTATTATAATGATCATTGCGTGGCCTCTTGAACATGGGCAAGAATGTGCTCTTACCGCCTGTTCTGTCAGAGAAGACCTGCTTAAGATTGGGCCCAAACAGTTGCTCACCCATGAATTTGAGGGATAGTACTCTTGATTTGGGTGTGGAGTTCCCTGAACATTGCCTCACCCATAGGGCTCTCCTAGCTGTAACCTTATTGGTCGATGATTTCACTGCTAATCTAATAGTATCCATCTCTGTGTCTGCGATGAAAGTTAGGGCTGAGTTGATCCATTGTAGCTCGGATACCAGCTGCTGGTCTGAGTCTGGAGGGTTTGCGATCAGTTGCCAAAAAAATCACTGTCCTGGCCATGTCCAGAGATGCTGTGGCTGGTGGAAGTGGCATGCACGAAATTGTTCCTGAGGGGGGTGGTTTCCATTTTGCGATCCATGTGATCTTTTTTTTTTTAACAATTCAAGTTTATTAAGTATATCAGAATAACATCAGTATGACACAGGTAGGTATCGCAAAGTCATATTGCAACGGTACACTCGATGATAGCATGTATAACATACAGGTTATAAGCCTCAGCTAAACTAACACCTTGCTGTATCTACCTTGTGTATTGGGTAAATGGGTTGTTAGGTGGTATAGGAGTTTGTATATGCGACTGAGTTACATACCCACTTGCCACAAGGACTCATACTTATACCTTAACTAACAGGGAGGGATTTTTAACACCTGCTTAAGATAACTAAAGAATATGTGAGAATCTTTGGCACTTTATGTGATTCATTGCTTCACTGTACCAGTTGGGGTGGACCTTCTAGTAGATTACAAAGGGGTTATCTAAAATTAGGAATAACTAGATCCCTGTATATTCTTCATGTAATCGCATATTTTGCCCTATACTGTGAGAGTTGGTTGAGCCTCTAGCCACATGTCCCATGTCCTTTTAAACTTTTCGGGGCATCCCCTTCTAATATATATCAGCTTGTAAAGAGGGATTACTGAGTTAACTTGCTTCTGCCACATGCCAAGTGATGGAGGGTCTTGGGCCTTCCACTTCATAGCTATACATTTTTTGGCCGTAGTATATAAGATTGCTAAGAGAGTTCTTGTTGCCCTTGTTGGGACCAATTCCTCCACTTGGTTAAGTAACATAATCAATGGGTCAGGTTTAATTGGGATACTTATGACCTCGGATGTGTAATCAGAAACAGAGTTCCAGAATTGTTGGATTTTGTCACATGACCAAAACATGTGCATAAAATTTGCCGGGGTCTGGTGGCATTTTGGGCATTCCTCCGAGTATTGCATTGAGATTTTATGTAATCTGGAGGGAGTGAGATAGGTCCTATGCAGAACCTTAAATTGTAGTAATTTGTCTCTAGCTGCAACCAGATACTCGTGGTGTGAGTCCAGAATATCTAGCCAGACCTCCTCAGTTATACTAGGAATGTCCTGCGACCAGTGACGAAGAGGAGTAAGGTCTGAGATTGAGTACGATAAAATTAATTGGGCATAAAACGTAGACAGTGGTTTAGTGAGTTGAGGGTTGTGCACCCCATCTTCTATGCGTCTCGAGGATGTGTCTACGGTGTGGCCCTTGACTTGAGCGGATAAGGCATGCCTTAACTGGAAAAACCTAAATAACATATAGTTCGGGACTTGGAACTTGTCTTTGATCCATGTGATCTTTGAATGCAGCATCCTCATCCTAGTTTGTCCAACAAACTAACACTGCTGCTCAGGAAAGGGATATGTGCTATGGTTTTGACCATTCTGTGTTAATAACCTGTTTTGGATATTGGGAAGGTCCTGTTCTTTTTGGTTAGAATACAAATCAGTGGAGAGCACTCCAAGTGCAGTAGAAAAAGAAAAAATCTTTTGACACAAAGATTTTTTTTTTTTAGAAGATATACATAGAATATATCAGGGGTACCCCAACAATTAGTGGCCCAAAACCATATACAGCATATATTGGGTACGCACACTATGTATAAACAAAGGTGGCATTAAAAAAATTATTTTATACAGATTATAGCAATTAAAGCAAACAAACGGATATCTTATACAGAACAGTTTATACACAGCAATATTGCCAAAAATATACATACCACCTAGTTATAAGTTCAAGGCAAAAAAGAGACAACCCACAAGGGACAGATACACTTGCCAGTGATGAGAATGCCCCAACGTTTTGGCACTATAGACTTTGTCAAGGCCTCTTCTGAGTGTGTATACCCAATATCTGCTCTTTTTAGTTAGAATGCCATGAACTTTGTCCACGTTGGATAGCGTTTCAACCTCTTCCTTAATCTCCAGTGTTTCTAACATCTGTTTGAGTAATGACTTTATGGCATCTGGATGGGTAACGGTCCGACCTCTTTAGCTGAATCAGTCAGGTGTGGAAGTGCTTTGATCAGATTCACTTAATTTGCCTTCCTTACTGCCCTCTATGTCTAGTTCAGATCTATCTGAAGCAATGGAGGAGGAGGAATCATCTCTTTGCCTTTTACGAGAGGTTTTCTCCTTGTGTGATATAGAAGATTTAATAGTAGACTTAATCCATCCTATTAGTGCTTCTAGCTGCGCTGTAGGTGCTGCTGAAATGTTATATTTGGTGAAGAAATCACCTCTGTTTCCTGCTCCTCACTATGTTGTTGGGGGGCATTGTGGTTGTCAGTCCGTGTATACAGTATCCTGATTCTTGAGAAGGTTATGTTTGCACATCAAGTATTTATTAGTTCTCACTGTCTTTTTGTTGGCTGCCTTCCCTGTAGATGTTTTATTTTTTTTGTCTGCAGTGGATGGTGAACTGCCATCTTGTGGTCGTTAACTGTGCCATGGACATCGCTAGGCCCTAATAAAATCAAACGCGCTTGCCTGTTTATCCATTCTCTTATGTGGGCCGTATTGGTCTCTTCTATCTATTAATTAAGTGGCAGGAACTCCGAACTGCACGTTCAGATTAGGAGCTATGGGGTAGATTTATCAAAGAATGATGTTCTGCCACTCTCCATTCATTTCTATGGGATTTTGAAAGGCGTATTTATCAATGGGTGAAAGTGAAAGTTCACCCTTTGATAAATACGCCTTTATAAATCCCATAGAAATGAATGGAGAGTGGCGGAATTTCACTCTAGTGGCGGAACTTCCCTATTTACTTCACTCTTTGATAAATATACCCCTATGTTGGGTGCATTACCCAACAACCTTAGGTTGGTGATCTAGTTGGAAGAGAGAGTCGAAGTTCTTTGCTTGTCCAGCAATAAAGGATTTTTCCAAGCTCACCACCGTTTCTGGTTGCTCTGTGAACTCTTCTGCACTTGCTATTGTGTTATTAGACAGGGAGGGGGAGGGTTGCTCCACGAACCCAGCTCGTCTTAGTGCACTTGCTGTGTGAGGGGGGTTGCTCTGTAACCCCTTTATATCTCACGAACCCTTCACTTTGGCACCTGTTGAGTGGGCTATTAAACAGTGCTCTGCGAACCCTGTATATCCATGTACTACTCCTTATTATAAGGTAGTGAATAGCCCCAGTGCTTGGACTTCTCAGCTATTCCTTCTCATAGAATCCTCTGGAGTCTAAAATCTAGTTGTCCTAGAACATTACATAACATTATTAATATAAAATAAAATCTTTAGTAAGATAATCTTCTGAAGAGGAGGAGGAGCCAGCACCAGACATAGAGGAGTTGAGAAGTTTGTCCTGCCTCCAGATGTGAAGGATAACAAACCCCTATCATCTGCACTGACAGGAGGGGCCGATAGAGAAATATACATTTTGTGTAAAAAAAAAAAAAATGCATAAAAAGCAGCTTCACCAAGGCACCCTGTGGCCACATGAAACACGTGTGTATAGACAGTACTCATCATGTATGTCCGTGGCTGTACCAAACATGAATAGCGACTAATACACTGTGCAAAAGATAATTAGCAGTTGAATATACTATGGATAAAGCTTAATAGTCCATCATTTTGTAACCTTGCCTAAAAACAAGGTTGCATCCGATGTCATGGTAGACAGTTGCCTGGGTTATGTAAACATAGCAACTGTGAGACCCAGTGCTGATCAACAGATCAATACGGTCACTGATAAAATTACCTGGGAATTTAGGTTTCCAACGTATATGGTCCTCCTAATTTCGTCAACTTTTGTGGGGTCCACATTGCCCATAAGAGGGGGCTGTGGAAGCTCAGAAACTGCCGGTATGGCTGGGGTCAGAGCTGGTAGAACAGGGGCTAAAGTTGGTATAACAGGTTCCAACGGCGTGGCTAAATTTACTCCCAAGGAGGTAAGCGGAATGCTCAGCTAGCAACAAAAAAGAATGAAGTGAAAACACATAAAAAAAAAATGTATCAGTTTCAAATCAATTAAAATAACCTGAACATACCGCCACTTGACTGTGGCTTTCATTTAGCTTCTGGCAGGACAGGCAAACATGAAAGTTTTCTCCTCAGAATGGCTGCTTTAATTAGAATTCTTTTTCCCAAGGACTACATCACATTTTATCTACAAAATCAGCACCCCATATAAATGTATGTTGTTGTCTTAGAAACACTGCACACTGGAGACTTCAGACACACTAGGGAATAAAGATATGTGTATAGATTGTACAATGCATACTTTTACCCCGCAGGGTGTATGGACTTATACCCCGTATTCCACCAGCAATACTTGAATATAGGCAGACATGGGAGATGATGATCAGGAATAGGAGCATATTAATAGTTACATTATATAGGTTCCTTACCAGTGGCACTTCAACCTTCTCTCTTCTTAGGACCTAAAAAAAAAAAGTTATTTTAATTAATAACAAGCAAAGACTTTTAAGCAAAAGACACTAAAAGAATACACATAACACATGAGTCAGTATATGGAAAGACATTGCATGTGCATTTAAATTGGTGCCATCAATCTACAGAGGTAGATCTAGTACAGTGAAGTTGTAGTAGTACTTCTAGATACAGATACAGTTACTCTACAGCAGTGGTCCCCAACCAGTAGCTCATGAGTAACATGTTGCTCCCCAACTCATTGGATGTTACTCCAGGTGGCCACAAAGCAGGTGCTTATTTTTGAATTTCAGGCTTGCAGGCAAGTTTTGGTTGTATAAAAAACAGATATACTGCCAAACAGAGCCTCCTGTAGGCTGCTAGTCCAAATAGAGGCTACCAATAGCCAATCATAGCTTATTTGGCACACTCCCAGAAACATTTTACATGCTAGTGTTGCTCCCCAACTCTTTTTACATCTGAATGTTGCTCACGGGTGAAAAAGGTTGGGGACCCCTGCTCTACAGGTATGGGACCTGTTATCCAGAATGCTCGGGTCCTGGTGTTTTTTGGATAACAGATCTTCCATAATTTGGATCTTCATACCTTAAGTCTACTAGAAAATCATGTAAATATTAAATGAACCCAATAGGCTGGTTTTGCTTCCAATAAGGATTAATTATATCTTAGTTTGGATCAAGTACAAGTTACTGTTTTATTATTACAGAGAAAAGGGAAATCATTTTTAAAAATTTGGATTATTTGGATAAAATGGAGTCTATGGGAGACAGCCTTTCCGTAATTCTGAGCTTTCTTGATAATGGGTTTCCAGATAATGGATCCCATGTCTGTATAAGCTACTGTTTTATTATTACAGAGAAGAAGGAAATAATTTTTAATCAGAATTATTTGCTTAAATTGACACTATAGGAGATGGCCTTCCGGTGATTTGAAGCTTTCTGGATAACAGGTCTCTGGATAAGGGATCCTAAACCTGTGTTTGCTTAGGGGCAGATATATTAAAGATCAAATTGGGGAATTCAGCATTTTGATCCCCCCCCCCTTTTGACCTATTTTTCTTAAATGTTCCTGACAGTCAGGAAATTAACAACTTGACACATTAATCAAGGCAGCCATATTGGCTCATACAGATATGTGTTCCCCTGTGGTCAGTTTTCCTGCGTTTCACCACAGATGAGCGCAGAATGAAATGCAGCCTGTCTGGATAGTAGTAATTAGATCTTCATACCTTAAATCTACTAGAAAATCATGTAAACATTAAATAAACCCAATAGGCTGGATTTGCTTTTATAATTAATATAATTATATATTAGTTCAAGTACAAGGTACTGTTTTATTATTACGAAGAAAAAGGAAATAATCCTAAAGTGCTGGTGCTTTCTAAAAACAAGACCAGGCAAAATAACGTGAGATGGCGCCTACACACCAATATTACAACAAAAAAAAACACTTATTGGTTCAGGAATTACATTTTATATTGTAGAGTCAATTATTTGCAGTGTAAACAGTGTAATTTAGAAATAAAAACAACATCATAAATCATGACAGAATTCCTTACTAGTATTCTAGTATGCCTAGTATTCTATTGCCATTTTGACGCATAGAGAGCAAGGTGTAGCACGTACCGAAGCAAGGGAAGATGCAATTGGAGGGGTTGGAGTTGGTGCAGGAATAGGCAGTAAGCCGGCCCCAGGAAGCAAACTTGACAATGGCGGAGCAGGAGCCAGAAGAGAGAGCGCCTTTGCTTCTTCCGGTATTTTACCTGCGAAAGGGGCAAATATTAAAGTTAAAACTCGGAAGTGTAAGATGTAGTGAATAGTTTTTACTTTTTCCCTGGAACTAATAAAGCCATAAAAGAAAATGCACTAGCAGTTCCCTAGTACAAAAGAATAAAAAACAGATTTTTCTCTCTCCCCTACTAACTTATTACCCTACTCTTGTGGAAAACAAACAAAAAAAGAAAAAAAAGTGATCAAAACTCCATATATTTAATCTCATTATTGGAAAATTACTTTAAAAACTGAATAGACAATTTATTGAACACTTTGAGCTATGGGTCACCTGTACAGGAAACTTAAGGTTCATGAACCAAACGATATCAAGCATGGAGACTTTTCCCAGGGCGGTGTTTTCACGCTGATCGAAAGTTGTGTTACACAAGACAACCGTTGGTGTTGACTGCATCACTAATAGCACACAGAACATCAGATACAGAAAAGAAGAACATTTTTTAAAGTTCAATTCCCCAGAAATGTCAAATTTCCAAATTGTATATAAAAAAAACAAACAAAACAAAAACAAAAAAAGAGAGAAAGCAAATTAAATAAAATAAGGGAGGGGAAAAAAGGAAAATGAAGAAGAGGGAGACAACGTGCTTCTCAATGTCCCATGTTTAATCCGGCACACTGGCTTTAGCATTTCCTTAGGGTTACTCGACTGCAAGCTATAGAGATTACAAGCCAAAGATGCAGTGTTTAATATAAAACTCAGCTGATAAATGTAATGCCTATAAAGCAGAGTAAATAACATCATGCAGGACAGAAAAAGGAACGAGGCAGATCTCCTCCTGCACCTCCTAATAATGAAAGGATGTTTCCCACAAAGCAAAGTGGTCATAGAACTGATCCAAAATATTGGGGAAGAAGTAGACTGGGAAAAACAGGCTGATTCCACCTGAATTACAACAGTTACCTCTTACCATTGAGAAATAACAGTGAGGAGGGTGGTGAATGCTTCCTATTTAACTTTACTGCCCTCCTACATGTAAATCATGATGCCAAGTGCATGTATCAGGCAGCCAAACTTATAAACCCCAGCTTTTCTATCTTGCATCTTTTCACCAATGCAATAGCCTGCCATAAAGCAATGCCTGGAATTCCCTAAAATGCACAAAATAAAAACCCAGGTAAATACTTTAACAACTAAACACAAAGATCTGTATATTCCATTAATATGATCAAACAAGAGTAACTGGATTTAAAAAAATACGAAGGGGAACTAAAGCCTGACATCACTAAATGTGTAGAAAGTGATCTACTCATCTTTACGATGACCAGTTTTTAAAGGAGAACTAAACCCTAAAAATGAATAGGACTAAAAATGTCATTTTTTATTTGCTGAACTTATTGCACCAGCCTAAAGTGTCAGCTTCTCAATGATCCCGGACTTCAAACTTGTCGCAGGGGGTCACCATCTTTAGAGACACAGATCTTCCCTGCTAAACTGCTGTTGTTTCCTTGGGCTGGTACACAAGCCCAAAATATGTACAGCATTTGTAGCCTACTTCTTTAGTTAAGCTTTAGTTCTCATTTACGCTACGAAGATGGTGCCAGTGAGCTCCGCTGCACCCCCATTCTGGGGTAACACTGAGCAGGGGGGAGGCCTTTTGACCATGGGGGTTTAGTTCTCCTTTAAAGGAATTGTTCAGTATAAAAATAAAAACAGGGTAAATAGGCTGTGCAAAATAAGACATGTTTTCAATATACAGTGGAACCTCAAATTTATTTTTTTCTGGTCCCCTGGAAAATGTAAAATGGGGATTCTACTGTAGTTAGTTAGCCAAAAAATGTAATGTATAAAGGCTGGAGTGACTGGGTGTCTAACATAATAGCCAGACAACTACTTCCTGCTTTTCAGCTCTCTTGGTATACACTGACTGGTTACCCTGGCTACCAGGCAGTAACCAATCAGAGACTTGAGAGGGGGCACATGGGCCATATATGTTGCTTTTGAATCTGAGCTGAATGCTGAGGATCAATTACAAACTCACTGACCAGATATGTCCCATGTGGCCCCCCTTCAAGACGCTGACTAGCTCAGAGAGCTGCAAAGCAGGAAGTAGTGTTCTGGCTATTATATTACACATCCAGTCACTCCAGCCTTTATACATTACATTTTTTGCTAACTAACCATATTAGAAATTTTTTTTATTGTGCACAGCCTATTTTCTATTTATTTTTACACTGAACTGTTCCTATAAAGCTGATACCAGGGCTCACGTTGTAAAAGCATATCTAATGAGTGACTGAATGCCCACTTTACAGCATCGAAAGTTTCATATAAAAAAAATAACTTATTTCAAAAGTTCTCTCTTTAATTTTATGACCTTTACTTCCCCTTTAAAAAGACCAATGGGTAGATATCAAAATGTGCTGTGTCCTTGCTCTGATTATGTGCACTATGTTCTATAAGATAGAACAGTTTCCCTCTACTGCCATCAGACTCTACATTCCATATCTACACTGCTAATAACATAACAAAAGCATTTTATTTCTAATAAAAACAACTGAGGTGTATGCATAGCTATCCAGCAGATAAAAGGCCAAGTACCATATCCTATTTCCACCAACAAAGAAGCAAAAAACCAGAATAACTTGAGCAAATTCTGTTACACACAAACCACAGTCAAATTTAGAAGAGAAAAGAAATATCTTTCAAAAGCAGCCAGCTGTTTCCATCACCTAAAAACTTAGCCTCAACCCATTTGAAGGGGTAGTTCACTTTAAAGTTAACTTTTAGTACAGGCATGGATCTGTTATGCGGAATGCGCTGGACCTTC
The DNA here is from genome assembly GCF_017654675.1 of Xenopus laevis. Classification (NCBI taxonomy): domain Eukaryota; kingdom Metazoa; phylum Chordata; class Amphibia; order Anura; family Pipidae; genus Xenopus; species Xenopus laevis. Next base: position 204,224,682 of record NC_054371.1, read on the forward strand.
TGCATTAAAGATCTTTCCGTAATTTGGATCTTCACACCTTAAGTCTACTAGAAAATCATGTAAACATTAAATAAAGACAATAGGCTGGTTTTGCTTCCAATAAGGATTAATTATATCTTAGTTTGGATCAAGTACAAGCTACTGTTTTATTATTACACAGAAAAAGGAAATAATTTTGAAAAATTTGGATTATTTGGATAAAATGGAGTCTATGGGAGCCATCCTGTAATTCAGAGCTTTCTGGATAACAGGTTTCCGGATAACGGATCCCATACCTGTACATTATAGAATGGACTATTCTTACCAACTTTCCAATTGCTCTTTATTTTCTATTTTTAATTTCTTTGGACTAGCCAAAAAGTGTAATTGTTACATTTTTTACTTATCTTTTAATTCAGACCCCCTCCTGTTCCAGTCTCTTGTTCAAACCACTACCTGGTTTTCAGGGTAATTTAGACCCTAGCAACCAGATAGTGCTGAAATTCCAAACTGGATGAACGAGTTGAGCAAGAAACTAAATAATAAAAAAAACAAAACCAATTGCAAATTGTCTCAGAATATCACTCTCTACATTAAACTAAAAGTGAATGTTAAGGCGAACAACCCCATTAATAATAATAATAATGAACAGCAGCATCACACCTACAGCCCAAACTGGAAAAAGGTCCAAACTTTACAATATACAGTACTGCCATGATCAGAAATAATATACTTATAACTCTTCTCTGCTTTTGTTCTCTCTGCAGTTATCTTGTATATTCAGGGCAAGTACACAATACTGAAAAAAATACATTATTAAAGAAACATCTGTGAAAAGTTCTTTGAATTATAATTATTATTACAATAATAAACATTTTACTATTATGTTCTCTATGTTTTACTTTATTATTGTTAGCAATAAAAAGATTTCATGCCAATAAAGGATCACGTCTTTATTACATCAGGGATCCCTTGTTTCAGTCTCAGCAGGCGTGGGGCTCTAATGTAAGTACTTCAGGCTGGAGCAATTTTAGAGACGAGGGGAATTGGGTTCCTGGTTTGCAAATTACACACATGCACTTGTTGAACACGGGGGAATACTGGCCATTTAATAAGACTCCACCCAACCTGTCTGCATTGAATAGGAGCTCTGATTATACATAATATGGACACATGGTGGGTATAAACCAGGCCAAGTCTGGGCGACTATAGAAAACGCATCGCCGCGTGTACATTAGTGCAGGCGACTTTTCATTGTAGCCTATGGGAAAAACCGCTGAGGCAGTTTGGGGAGATAGTCGCTCAGAAAACGAGGCGATTAGTCACCAGGCGACAAAATCTCCCCGAATCTCCTTGTGTGAACTAACCCTAAGGAGACAAAACTCCCAGATGTAACAAAAGGCATTACATTTGCCCTGGAGCAGTAACCCATAGCAACCAATAAGTTGTTTGCTTTTAAACATGTGACCAGAAAATGCTACCGGCTGATTGATTGCTATAGCTTACTGCCTCTGGGCAGACTTAGGGGCAGATTTATCAAGGGTCGAATTTCGAAAGTAAAAAATACTTCGAAATTCGACCATCGAATTAAAATACTTTGACTTCAAATATCGAAGTCGAAGGATTTTTCACCGAATTTGGCAATCGAATGATCGAAGTAAAATAGTTAACAATTAAATCGTTTGAATCAAACGAATCGAACGAATGGTCTAGAAGGTCCCCATAGGCTAACATAGCACTTCGGCAGGTTAAATTTGCTGAAGTATTGAAATCGAAGTATTTTTAAAGAGACAGTACTTCGATTATCGAATACTCAAACTATTTTTACTTCGAATCTAATTCGAAGTCGTAGTATCCTATTCGATGGTCGAAGTGTCCAAAAAATTACTTTGGATTTCGAATTTTTTCGAATGAAGGACAATATATTGTAGTGATGTGCTGCACTGGTAAAACTGGTGTGTTTGCTCCAGAAAGACTGTTATCTTTTATATAAACAAGCTGCTGTGTAGTCATGGGGGAAGCCCATGACTATACAGCTTGCATAGCAGATAACAGATTAGCTCTGTAGTATACAATGGGATTCTTCAGAATTTATCTGTTATCTAATGTGTATCCTGTGCTTGAATGGCTGCCCCCGTGGCTACAGAGCAGCTTGTTTATATAAACTATAGTAGTGTTTCTGAAGCAAACACATACATTTTACCAGTGCAGGGCAACACTACATTATATTGTCATGCCTTTAAAACACTGAGCAGAACATTTGTAGGGTCTTCTATTCGCATATCCTTTGAAGAGATGTTCATCCCGGAGAGTTGCCATTCACTTCATTGCAGGCCTAAATTTGGAAAAGATGTCGCTATAATAACTCTGGTCTTTGTTCTATTTCATTAGAATAAACCTTTTCCCTTTGGAATGGACTTTATACTGAGGCATCAGAGACATATGGTAGGAGAAGAGCACATGTTCAGTAGATATCTGCTGCAGCAATGCATTGCTTTTATTATAGATACAACTTTCCAAAATTGCAATCTGTAAAGGCTGGATTTCCATAACCATAGAACTCATATTTTAGAAAAGGGGGTATATTTTCATGCAAGAAAAAGTACATTTATTAGACTATATATATATATATATATATATATATATATATATATATATATATATACACACACACACACACACAACAGGATATTCATGGTTCTTGCATAATATATAATATAAATACAGATATATAATTAAAAACACTACAATACCACAGCAAATAAAAAGTAAATTAAATATTGAAAATAGTTTGTAGCCTATATAGTTTATGGCTTTGGCTTGCCATTGCCTGTAGCCTTTAATAGTATAAGTGGTGGACTGGGTTTGCTAGGATAAAAAAACAATACAGGTATGGGACCTGTAATCCAGAATGCTCGGGACCTAGGGTTTTCCAGATAAGTTTGAATCTCCAAACTTTGTCTACTAAACAATCAGCTAAAACCAATAAGGGTTAATTATGTCTCATGGAGTCTATGGGAGCATCATCGGCGTAATTAGTAGCTTTCTGGATATCAAGTTTGTGGATAATGGATCCCATACCTGTTCTGAGATACAATTTTTTTTTTAGACATTACAAAAGCACATAAAGAACAATAAGTTCATTTAGTGGGAACTCAAAATGTGTATTAAAAACACCATTCACAAAAACTGAAAAGGTCATATTAGCCTAAATATATTATTATTGTAAGGACTTAGCTGTGTGCACATACAGAAATGATAATTGTCTACGCAAACCCTGATTAACTTACAGGTCAACACACAGATAAAAGTAAGTTGCTTTGACAAAGACAAAAAATATTTAATACAGCCATGAAACCTGTGATCCAGAATGCTTGGGTTTTCCAGATAATTTGGAAATAATAATTTTCCGTAATTTGGATCTCAAAACTAAAGTCTGCCAAAAGTCATTAAACCCAATGAGATTATTTTGCCACCAATATGGATACATGCAACTTAGTTACCATCAAGTACAAGCTTCTGTTTTATTGTTAGAGAAAAAAATTCTAATTATTTTATTAATTTGGAATGTAATTTGGAACGGATAACAGATCTCAAACCTGTATAAATGTTTTTTTTAAAGTTTTCTTGAAATATTATAGTTGAAATAAATTAAAGAACCAAGCACATATTTTTGGTTTGTTATTCCTTACCCCTAATCACTTGGGGGAAAGTAGGGATGCACCGAATCCACTATTTTGGATTCGGCTGAACCCCCGAATCCTTCACGAAAGATTTGTCCGAATACCGAACTGAATCCTAATTTGCATATGCAAATTAAGGATGGGAAGGGGAAAACATTTTTTACTTCCTGGTTTTCTGACCTAATATGTAAATTAGGATTAGGTTCGGCTGGGCAGAAGGATTCGGCCGAATCCGAATCCTGCTGAAAAAAGCAGAATCCCGAACCGAATCCTGGATTCAGTGCATCCCTAGGGGAAAGGTGCGTGGTTATTGATCATTATCCACACAAGGTTCTCTATCCTTCCTATTGCCTTGAAATACCCCAATGTTGCCCATTTTTTGAGCATTTATTGTAATAATACCCAAACTAAATGCATACAAACCCATTCTGTTGAATGTTCCTGGCCATTTTACATTGCATTTCAATTGCCAAAGCAAAACAGGCTCTAAACTGTCACCAGTAAGAAGGTGGCACTTAGTGCTCTCTCTGCCAAAAGCCATAGTGCGTCAAAAGAAGCATCAGTTTGAAAGAAAATAACACAGAAGTAAATGAATTTCTTATTCACATTCTTAGCACTGCTAATATGAACTAAAGCCTACCTTTTGTTAATCTAAAAGGGGGAGAGCAGGGATACTAGTTTTAAATTTAAAAAAAACAAAAAAACACAAAGAAGCAAAATAAAATGTACAGGAAAAGAAAAAACAAGAAAAGAAAAAACAAAAAAAAAAGAAAGGAAAACAAAATAACAGAGACAGGACGTCCATCTTCTGCCACAGTCTCCGAGCTCATCCTCACATGAAGTTTTCCCCTTGTCGGCAGGTTTAGTGGCATGGCAAACAGTGCCCTACTCAGGCAAGTGTAACAGGTCTGCCTTGGCCAGGCTAGTCATCTAATAATGCACATATATCACACAGAAAAAAAACATACAAAACCAAATTGTTAAAATTCTGTCTACTGTGAAATGCGGACATAAAAAAAGAAAACGAAGGGCATAAATGATGCTCAGGTTAGTGGAGTAAAAACACCACTCCCAACTAGTTTCAGTACATATATATATATATATATATATACGTATATTTTACTATCACACATTTAACAGGTATTTGATCATGTGAAAGATGGAGACAAACCAATATTTTATACTTTTATATAAACAAAACTAAAAAGGTTCTCTCATTTTAGGAAAGTGGTTAATATGTAGTGTGTTCTTCACTGTGGTAAATTCACAACAAGCTTTACTTATTATTTGCTTTACTTTAATTAGTATAGTAGAACAAGTGTAGAAATGTAATGGGCACAAAAAGGGGGAGAAAAGAAATAAACCCTAACAGAAAACTATACCCAAGCCAGTCTGCATTTTAGAGGAATTGTGGGACATTTTATTTTTTTTCCCCTTTAAAGGAACAGTAACACCAAAAATTAAAGTGCTTTAAAGTAATTAAAATATAATGACATGTTGCCCTGCACTGGTACAACTGGTGTGTTTGCTTCAGAAACTCTACTATAGTTTATATAAGCAAGCTGCTGTGGAGCCATGGGGGCAGTCATTCCAAACACAGGATACACAGTAGATAACAGATACGTTCTGAAGAATCCTATTGTATACTACAGAGCTAATCTGTTATCTGCTTAATTACCTGTGCCTTTTCTCCTTTTTTTGATTCAGCCGAACCCCGAATCCTTCGTGAAAGATTTGGCCGAATACCGAAAGGAATCCTAATTTGCATATGCAAATTAGGGGTGGGAGGGGGAAAATATTTTTTACTTCCTTGTTTTGTGACAAAAAGTCACAAGTTTTTCCCTCCCCACCCCTAATTTGCATATGCAAATTAGGATTCCGATTCTGTTCGGCCAGGCAGAAGGATTCAGCCGAATCCGAATCCTGCAAAAAAAGGACGAATCCTGGCCGACTCCCAAACCTAATCCTGGATTCGGTGCATCCCTACCTACAAGTATCGTGAAAGGTGACACATCTACCACCATTAGAATAATCCCCGTTACTAAAATATTAATTTGCCCATATAGCTAAATCCTGACTGATTGAACAATGGTGTTTTGTGGTGCTTTTGTATAGAAAGATATAATTAACTTCGTTTGAGCCTCAGAATATGCGCTAATGGGATGCTGTTATTCCTTGTTATGAGCAGTGACTGAGTTTGTAGAGAACAAATGTAAAATATAGAAGATCATTCAGTAATCTTTTCTGTAGATTAAGATTTTAATCAGGAAAAAAAAAGTAAAAAAATATAACATACAACAATTCACACTCTAGGAGCTTCTAATGACTTCTCAGGGATTATTAAATATATAAAAAACCTGGGCAAATAGTGGCCAACGGTCATTAAACTGTAAGGGTAAGGGCAAACGGGCAGATTTGGGAAGATTAGTCACCCCGGAGACAAATCGGCTCTTCTTCCGGGCGACAATCTCTCCGAACTGCCTTCCCGTCGGCTGTAGTGAAATATCACCAGCAGGATGGCACTTGCGGCACTTTGTTTTCTGAAGTTGCCTGAAGTTTCCTCGTGAGGCAAACAAGAAGAGGCGTTTTGTCGCCGGGTCAACTAATCTCCCTGAATCTGCCCATGTTCCCTTATCATAAGGAACATGGGCAGAAACTCTTGCTTTTCAACACCTCTGGAAGGATTTTAGGAGTAACACTAAAATGCCTCAAAAGTTCAAGCCAGTATATAAGGGCACAAAACAATCAATCTTCTAGCTCATCAGTTGTGAAACCAGGGTTGTCTCCTGCCACTGAACTTTCATGACTCCCAATGCTACAACTTCCTATGCAACAAACACATCTCAGTTGTTTATCAGCACTGGAATGCAAGTGCTATCTTGGACTTCAAGTATCTTCCAACAAGTTGTTGGCAAGAGAGATGCAAGTATAAAATCTATGACGTATAAATTGGGACTGGGTGTGAACCAGAGCAAGGAGCAAAACTGCCACAGGTGAATAACATTGCTCTTGTGACCCTTATATAGTAGTTCCCAAACTGCATTCCCTAGGGTGGATTAGAGCTGGAGAAGTCCAGTGTGGAGCCCAATTAGGTTGAGATTTGGAGCTCATGTCTAGTTGCTTTGCCACATACCAAACTTGCTAGTAATTTAGTGAGATATACTCTTCAAAATATGGCTGAATGTCTATTTCATGTAAACCGGGTATAAGCTAATGGAACCTGACCAAACAAAAGGACTTTACCCCCAAAAAAGCTCAAGTTCAACTAAGGGGCTTGGATACTACCCCCCTGGAGAATTTTATAGAGTCAGCCTACCAAAGATCTCACCATTTTTAAAGACTCATGAAAAGACAGAAAAAAGAAAGCCTGTCCTACACCTAAAAAGCAATGCTTAAAGGGGTTGTTCACCTTTGAGTTAACTTTTAGTATGATGTACAGTGTGCTATTTTGAGACAATTTGCAATTGGTTTTAATTTTTTATTATTTGTGGGTTTTTGAGTTATTTAGCTTTTTATTTAGCAGCTTTCCAGTTTGCAATTTCAGCAAAACAAATTACCCTAGCAGCCATGCACTGATTTCAATAAGAGACTGGAATATGAATAGGAGACTGGAATATGAATAGGAGAGGCCTGAATAATAATAATAATAATAATATAAATTAGCAATAATTATACTTTTGTAGCCTTACAGAGCATTTGGTTTATTTTAGATGGGGTCAGTGACATATATTCGAAAGTTAGAAAAGGTCAGTAGAAGACGGCAAATAATTAGAAACTATATAAAAAAAATAATGAAAACCAATTGCAAAGTTGTTTACAATTAGCCATTCTATAACATACTAAAAGTTACCTTAAAGGTGAATCACCCCTTTAACATATAACTATCCTTGGCTCAAAAGCTTAAACTCCCAGATTCCCTAAACAAAAGAAGCCAAATAGCAGGAGCTCGGCACACACCTAATTGTTGGTAGTCTTTATTAGCATAAAGAAATCTTACAAGCAAAGATGTTACTAGGGAATATTACAGCTAAATGGTTACCCTCAATTTATATGAATGAATGTGCCTAATTGTACCACAGAAAATAAAAAAAATGCAGCACTTGTATATTCTTTTAATTATAGCTCTTTTGGTAATTCTAGGGAACACTTACAAAGAAAAGTTCTTTACAATTTACCCATCAAGATGTCTGCTTACTTTCCTAACCCAGTTATGAGAACTAATAAATCACATTATACACAAAAATGGATGTGGATTTGCAAAGCATCATGTACAGTTGGATTAGGGGCTAGAAGTCCTCTTCAGTAAAAAGCAGTAAAGTGTGTAGCCCATATGTCATTGCTACTGAACTCCTCTTATGTTTGGGAAATGGGCACATTTTTGGCCAATAAACATTCCCTGTTCATGAATTTTCCCAGAAAATATTATTGAAACAAATAACACCAAGGGGCAAATTCATCAATGGTCGAATTTCGAGGGGTTAAATCCCTCGAAATTCGACTGGGGAATAGAATCGAATAGGCAATTCGGGCGAATTTACGCGCTGGCGAATAGTCGAATTGGCGAATATTCGCCAGGCGAAAAGGCGCCCGATCGAATATTCGCTCGAAGGATTTTCGTTCGATCGAATGCCTTTTTATTCGATCAAAAACTTGGAAAACAAGTTTATGGGACTTTCCCATAGGCTTTTAAAGCAATTCGGTAGGTTTTAGGTGCCGAAATAGGCAGTCGAAGTATTTTTAAAAGAGACAGTACTTCGATTATCGAATGGGCGAATATTCGCAGCGTTTTTGCGCTCGATCTATTCGAATCATTCTACTCAGGCGAATTTACGCCAATACGATAGTCGAGGAGCACAAAAAAACACTCGAAATTCGAAGTTTTTTAATTCGAATCCTTCACTCGAGCTTGATGAATCGGCCCCCAAGTGTGAGATAAGCCTAAAGTCTAAAGACACCTGTCCAGTTCGGGTGAGAGCACATTAAAACGGCGTCCGTACATTGGCCAGTGAAAGCAGTCCAAATCAGCAGCTTATTGGCCAGTGTATGGGGCCTCAGGAAGGCCTGCTGGATTGATATCTATGGGGTACGTTTGACAAGGACTGTGTCAGTACAATTAGCTTGATTTGGCCAAGCTCATGAGTGGTCAAATCGATCAGAGATGTGCTTGTTAAGCGAGCTCTCAGGCTTAAAGGGGTTGTTCACCTTTAAATTAACCTTCAGTACAATGAGTGATATTCTGAGACTTTGCAATTTGCAATTGGTTATGATTTTTTATTATTCATTTAATTAATTAACTACCCTAGCAACCATGCACTGATATGAATAAGAGACTGAAACATGAACAGAAGAGGGCCTGAAAAGAACTATAAGTAATAAAAAGTAGCAATAGCAATGAATGTGTAGCCTTACAGAGCATTTGTTTTTACATGGGATCAGTGACCCCTATTTGAAAGCTGGTAAGAGTCACAAGAAGGCGGCAAATAATTCAAAAACTGTAACAAATAAAACATAAAGGCCGATAGGAATGTTTCTTAGACTTGGCCATTCTACAACATGCTAAAAGTTAACTTAAAGGTGAACCACCCCTTTAAACAGGTAGTGGTGTCTAAAGCACATGTGCTGGTGACTGAGGGACCTCTGTATGATAAGCTGAAGTTAGAGATAGCGTGGAGGCTGTCACAGTTATTTCTGTCTTCATCAGTGCATTGCTATAAGTGACACCTTTTTTCTGTAGCACAATATTTTACATCTGATAGGTAGACCAAAGTGAAGGCAGCTGACATGTATATACAAACACCTCCACCCAGTGGCGTAACTAGATATTACTGGGCCCCACAGCAAATTATTTTTCAGGCCCCCAAAATTTTTAGCAGTTGACTTGTTTTACCAATATTTATTGAAACTGTATATGAATTAGGGCCTCGTGGGACCCCTATACCTCCTAGGCCCCCCTGCAGGCGCAGGGTCTGCTTCCTCTATAGTTATGCCCCTGCCTCCACCTCAGCAGTTTATGTGCTATATAAAATGCTTTCTGTGTGCTAACTCCAAAGTAAATTTTCCAAAGACATTTCAGCTCCTAAAGTGCTTTCTTGGCCTTATGTCACACATGGTGTTTTGTCCCCACAATTCTTCAAGGGACACTTTATGTCATTACATAGATAGTTCACATTTGAAGTACCTTTCAGCATGATGTAGACACTGGCACTCAAACACTTTGCAATTACTCTTCATTTTCATTTCTTGCAGTAATTGGGATATTTACTTGAATTATTCTGTACTTTAAAAGGAGAAGGATAGTAATCTATATTTGGGGTTGCCAAAAGTTAGGCACTCCAAAGTGATTGTATTTACTTAACTCTGGCCAGTGCGCCTTTCAGCAGAAAACTGCTGGTTTGGCGTTCTTCCAGCGAGTCCCATGGAGCTATTGTCTTCTCCGTGTCTTAAATTTAAAATTTCCCGAGGCGGACTCATGAGCAGTAGAACAAAACAGTCAGCTCTTTGGCTAAGGTTTGGCTTTTCGCTCTAATGCACATGCGCAGTCGTGAGAAGAAAGAAGATGCCAGAAGAGGATCGCTCGGTGGTGCTCGCTGAAATACCCCCGGATCAGTGCAATTTCCTGCAGATAGGAGCACCGGCCCGGAGTGTCAGGAAAGTAAATACAATCACTAGTGGCTAACTTTTGCCAAGATCTGATATTGGTCAGGTTGGAAATAGGCAGAATAAACAACGAGACCGAATTAAAAGATTAGAATTGATATATACATACTAAAAGTTATTTTAAAGGTGAACTTCCCCTTTAAAAGTTGACTTCTGCTCACGTCCCATTATGGTCCAAGGAAATCTCTGTGCATTTGGTGCAGGGACAAGTATCCTGCATCATTTGTGTCTGACCATGTGTTCCACAACAGTGCAGTGTCAGAATGCAATGTGCTCCAAAAGCCAAAGATCTGATTGGATATGAAGCCCTGCAATGGCTGATGTTCTTGGCCCTTTAAAGCAAACTGCTAATACAGGCAGGTTTTTTGTAAAGTGTGATGCATCACTCTTGTATATCTACAGAACAGCAGTTCAAAAATTACTTCTGAAACACCAACATACATATATGTCAATGTACTACCTTGATGTCATGTGAAGTTTCCACTAGAAAAATACTACAGAGGTGAAAAGGGGTGAATGGGATTCACAAAGCTATAATCAGAACGTACAGTAAGTTTTCAGCCTCTAAATATAATATAAGTGTGTGTTAAATATTAAGGTGGGTTGATGCTGTATACTAATTACTTTCATTTGCATCTGATATTATTCCAGGTGCAGGCGAGATGATTCATGACATCACCCGCTGTAAAACACAGACTGAACAATGACATCACATAAAAACATCACAGATACCAACCTTCTGCACAGGGCACAACTATCAGAGCTCTGTCAATAAAAACCGTGTTAGTTAGATGCTGGGCCACTCCGACACTCGAGGGGTCACGATACTTAACATAACAAACTTTGGAGGAAAAAGCAAGGGGAGCGTTGCTGAAAAATAAGAGAGAGACACAATTAGTCTTGGGAGACTAAAACTCACAGTAAGACATTTTCGAGTTGCCTTTTCTTTTAAATTGCTTTTTTTTTGTGCTAACGGGGCAATGATAAATAGATAAAGGAGATGTTTAAATACAGTATTTTTCAATACATTATTTAATATTATTATTGCAATTCCTCAACCTAAAACATTGTCCCTGATACAACTAGCTCAATCATGGTTTTTGCTTTGGTAATAGGGTTGGGATCCAGGTTGGAGTTGGGTGCGGGTCTGCAAAAACAGACTTACACAGGTCTCGAACCCAATGTGATGGGTCCAATCAGGCTGATTAGACCATCATCACTATGTCCAACAATTAGATCATAGAGAGAGGTCTACAAAGACTTGTCTGACGGGAACCAAATCAACAAGCCATTGCATTGAGCATCCAAAAGAATTTTCAGATCTGCCCTCTTCCCTGTCAGATATACATTGGGCAGGTATGTCGGTGGGCCCTATACACTGACCAATAAATTGCTGATTTGTTCTGAAGAAACTGAAGCTTTTATAGATCTGTGTGTGGCCATGTTTATGGCAATTGTATCCTAATATGAGCAAAAGCTGCTCTCTCTCTCGCAGGGGATTACATTCCAATCAAGTAAGAAAGCCTGTGATAAACAATGACAAAAAAACAGAACCTCTTGATTATCTGTTTCACATATACTGCACCCTGAAGCAGAGAGACCATGAACGGAACACCTTCCTGGGTCTAAATATTGAAGGAGTTGTTGATCTAGAGTCAATATGATTTTAAAAAGATGTAGAGAATGATATTCTGAGACAATTTGCTATTGGTTTTCATTTTTTATTATGTGAGGTTTTTGAGTTATTTAGCTTTTTATTCAGTTTGCAATGTCAGCAATCTGGTTGCTAGGGTCCAAATTACCCTAGCAACTATGCACTGATTTGACTGGAATATGAATAGGAGAGGCCTGAATATCAGATGAGTAATAAAAAGTAGCAATAACACTGCATCTGTAGCCTTACAGAACATTTGTTTTATAGATGGGTCAGTGACCCTGTTAAAATGCTGGAAAGAATTAACAGTTAATAAAAAAAAACCTAACAAATAAATGAAGACCGACGGAAAAGTTGCTTAAAATTGGCCATTCTAGAACATACTAAACATTAGGGCAGGGGCACACGGGCAGATTCTGGGAGATTTAGTCACTTCGATTTCCGAAGCCACCCGAAGTTTCCTCGTGAGGCAACTTCAAAAATCGAAGTACCGCAAGTGCAATGGTGCTGTTGTTTTCTCATTATAGCAGACAGAAGGCAGTTCGGGGAGATTGTCGCCGCGCAGAAGAAGTGATTAGTCACCAGGCGACTAAATTGCCCTAAATCTGCCCGTGTGCCCCTGCCCTTATCTTAAACTGAATGCCCCCTTTCATGTAAACCCAGAAAGGATTTAAAAAGGTTAAATTACCCCACCCTCCCACTGTATTGACATGAGCGTATTCAATTCGATTTATCTAAAAAAATGTGCATAAACACTATTTCAACTTCCAAAAATAAAGTTTTTTTTTACACATATATACCTAATTCTGAGAGGAAACCATGATATCATACCCTGTATAAAAAAGGATAAAGAAATGTGCAAGTCCCTTGTTGGGTACAGTATTACTGTAAGTTGTTGCTTAGTGGTAGTTTTTGGTACAGAAAATCATTGCAGAGAGTCAGAACTAATAACAGTCCCTACAACATACAGGAATATGTCACTTACTTCCCACTCCCTTGCAACCTTTTCATGCAAATGGTTTAGAGTTAGACAATTGCCATATATAACACTGCCTTGTTAGCAGGAGCACATCACAATAAATCAGAAACTTTTCAGAAAATGAACCAGAGTGCTGGATGGGATTTATTGCTTCCAAACTTGCACTAAAGGAATCTATCACTCAGACATATACAATATATAAATAATAATACACATAAAAAGTGCTTCACTTGTGCCAAAAAACGTTTCAGGCCCTTTATCAAGCCTGACAGGGGGCTTTACAGCTGGCACCGACGCTACAAAGGAATTCTGAGACTCTGTGTAGCGCTTTCTGCAATTATTGTTGCACATTCTGTGTGTCCTTACAATCAGTCAGCAGACCCCAGGGTTGGCAGAAGATCAGCAGCCGCTGGTGAAATGTGACTACCAGAATAAAACAAAAGGCTTCAGCTATCAGCAGATGTTGGGGAGGTCACAGATTTGAGGTCCCTGCCACAGATACCAGGTCATAAATGTATATAGAAGAAAGCTTGTAAGTTTCTATTAATAACATTGACATCAATTATATTGGGCAGGCCAGTATAATACTTGTTAGATGGCAACCCTACATGCAATGGCTTAGCATATCTCAGGGCCCATCTCCTGTGTTATTTCGTATTTCCACAAAACATTGGCTAATCCAAGAGAAAATCAAAACGGACCAGTAATATCAAATTATTTTTTTTTTTAAAAAAAAAAAATTTGTTAGTATACAATGAAAAAAAAACCACAAAGACAAATGAAACTTTGAAATCGCTAAGTCTTTATTAAGAAATAAGTTACCCAAAGTCCACTTGCGCTCCTCTTCAGAAAAGGCGATCCGTTGATCCATCAAGCTACGCTTGATTTCTCCTCCCTGTTTTCCTTATAGGAGATAGCCAGGGAGGAGAAATCAAGCGCCGTGCGATGGATCGACGCCCTGTCGCCTGAAGAGGAATTTCAGTAAGTTATTTCTTAATAAAGACTTAGCGATTTCAATGTTTAATTTGTCTTTGTGAGGTTTTTTTTTTGTTGTATACTAATGAAATTAAAAAAAAAATAGATTTGATGTTATTGGTCCTTTAAGTTCACAAAACTTTGGCCTCGCCACTCTTTCCCCGCTAAATAAAAGCTTAGATTGGCCATCAATTTACTCAGCAGCGCATTGTGGGAAAAGACAAAATATGTTTTGAGAGGTTTGCAAAGGTGCTGAGCTTCCTCCAACCCCCCCCCCCCAAACTTGGTTGATCAGATTGGGCCATTCCACAGCACTCCAGAGTAGATCATTTCCCCAAATGAGGCAACCTAGGGGTCTGGACTGGGATTCAAAATAGACCCTGGCATTCCAAGGACACAGAGGCCCAAATAGGGTTGCCAGCTTTTCTGGATAAAAAATACCAGCCTTCCTATATATTTATCTTTTTTCCCTATTTATAACATTCGAATCAAACATCATTTTTACTGGCCAGGTGGCAACCCTAGGCCCAAACAGCCCCCACCAGCTCACATAAGAGTCACTTTCTATGGAATCTTACAGCAGCCCAATCAAAAAATATGGGATTATTTACTTGTAATTTAAAGTGTACTCACTCTTGCTAAACCAGTTCAGGAAAAATGTGGAAGGATAAAAACCAACCAAAATTGTTTCAAAAAAGAGAATAGCAGTAAAACCCCACACGTCCTTAAATTATCAGACTTAATTAGGAATAAATATAAAGTGCTTCTGTGTTCTATAAAGTGCTTAGTGCCAATATAATCACGTCCAACGACTTCCAATCAAATCCGTGCCTGTGCACAATTCATTAACAACAGATTCAAAAATCTATTTTATCCCTGAAGGCTAATTAATTGAACAGAGTGCTTCTGCTATAATTAATTGTTTAAAGGGGAGTTTATGATTAAAAAAATATATTAAAACAAGCGCCAGCAATTCATGAGTAGAAGATCAGAAAAGGAAAATAGTATGGAAGTGGAGCTGTCCCAAAGAAACTGTCTGTAGATTTTTCTAAGCCCTGGGACACCACACGGAGGAGAAGGCAGGACGCTGAGGATTGCAGTCTTGATATATTACATTTAGATATCTGTTGTTAGGGAGCTGACTCTACTATAAAACTAGCAAATCCCCAGTGCCTTAGAGTAAAAGTGATTTAAGGAGAATGAATGTCGCACTTAAAAGATGGCCACAAGGCTAATGAAGTTCTACCGATCCGTTAATTAATATTTAAAAAAGGAAAAGGTGAAAGATTCTTATATAAATATTAAAATAAATAAAAGTAGAAGGCTTTCCGATGCGAGTTTCGCATACACTTTATCATGGTTATTTACGGCTTCCGCATATTACATCACTACGGTCAGGTTGCATCAATGCGCACCGCCGGTTTAGATCTATTGGCTTTCCCAGCAGCCCCTCTGGCATTTGCCATAACCCACAGATTGCCAGTCACGCCCTGGTTTTCAAGGGTGTGAAACAGCAGTCTGCCATCCTTGTCCCCCAAAATCATATGTATCTCATGTGACCAACCAGATAGCACCAATCCATAGTTTCATGCACTACAGGGCAATACACTTTGGAAAAAGATAAAACATATACATTGAGGTATTTAATCTTTCAGTGAAAGATTAAATACCTCAATGTATATGTTTTATCTTTTTCCAAAGTGTACTGCCCTGTAGTGCAAAGGGGAGCGCAGCTAAAAACACTCGTCTGTAAGATCCTCTATGGACCTAGCCTTAAGCAAAGGGGCATTATTGTACTAAAACAGGACACCCCTACTCTAAAATATTGCCAGCAAGAAGGAAGCAAGGAATTGTCAAAACAGTCATTGTACACTGTGGCTATGAGCTCCATGGGAAACAAACAGCCCCAGGCCATTATTTCTTCTTCACCAATATAGATTCAAGCAGGTAACGTTCTTCTGGCATTCACCACTGCACTCTCAGACTGACAGGTGGTGAAATGAGATTCATGGATCCAGAGAATGTGCTTCCACTGCTCCAGAATGTAATGGCATTTATACAGCTCCACCGGACACATGGCAGTACACATGGAGATGGCAGTCTTGCGAGCAGCTACTCACCCATAAAACCTCACACAAACACTTGCCACCTGCCTGCTATTTTACTGGCCCAGCTATAAAAAGCACAAGATTAATTATAGGGGAGAGAGAGAACAGTGACTGCAAAGCCAGTAGAGTTGCTCCCAACATTGGGACTCAATCTATATTCCCTGTTTCAACAGAAAACATAGTAAGTTGAGGAACGCAGAGAACAGATACTGCTTACACTAGCCTATATCAATGTATTAAAGGGGTTGTTCATCTTCCACCACCAGTTCAGTTGGTTTCAGATTGTTCATTAGAAATAAAGACTTTTTCCAATTACATTCTACTATTTTCTATGTGGGACAGTTTTTCTAATATTGAAGAGTAAAGTTTTATTTTTCACCTTTTAAAGCAGCTCTAGGAAAGGGAGGGGGGTCGCCGACCCTGTAAACTGTTCTAAATTGATACATTTAGTTGACACATTTCTTATCTTTGTACCTGCTGAGCACAATCTCTGGGTTAGAATTGATACAATAGTTGCTAATACATTACTGAGAAATGTATCAACTAAATGTAAATGCAAAATTGTAACAGCGCAGAATCTAAACGTGAATTGCTGAGCTGCCAGACTAAAACACCAGTCAGGAACTTTAAGGGTCATTTTACACAAGCAGATTCGGGGAGATTTAGTCGCCTGGCGACTAATCGCCTCTTCTTCTGGGCGACAATCTCCCCGAACTGCTTTGCATGTCTTCCCGTCCGCTATAATGAAAAGTCGCCTGCGTTAAAGCACACGCGGCACACGCTTGTGCTTTAGCACAGGCAACTTTTCATTATAGCGGACTGGAAGACCCGCAAATGCAGTTCGGGGAGACATTGTCGCCCAGAAGAATAGGCGATTAGTCGCCAGGCGACTAAATCTCCCCAAATCTGCTCGTGTGGACTGACCCTTAACTTTCATTTTTGAAATACGGTAAAAAACAAAAAATGGAAACTAATGGAAAAAAGTCTTTATTCCTGGGGAACAATTTGAAAACAATTGAAGTGAAAAAAAAGTGTTTGGAAGGTGAACAACCCTTTTAAAGAAACTTTTGGAATGAACGCACATCAATTAATAGCTTAGAATTATCTTTAGAACAAATGTTATATTTGGGTTTCCTATCCAGATGACATTTCAGTCTGACAAGTTTTGGCTAACAGATGATGCCACGGTGATCTGTATATGCAGTTTGGGAGGGGGGGATTCTGCTCGCTGTTTGAACAAATGGTCTCTGAAGAATTCAGCTGAAGCAAACACTAGAGATTTGGTGGAAGTGTAATGTGGGGGTGCAAATGGCAGCCTGGCAAACAACAATTGGATGCACTGATACAAATATTCAGCTTGTGATCCCTCTGGTCTGAGCATAGAATTCCTATCCAGATGGCTCAGCCTCTGCACTCCAGTTGTTGGACGGAAGACTAGATTTAAGGGAACAGTAAAGTCAATTAATAAAAAGTGTTTTAAAGTAATAAAATTATAATTCAGTGTTGCCCTGCACTGGTAAAACTGATGTGTTTGCTTCAGAAACACTACTATTATTTATATAAATAAGCTGCTGTGTAGCAATGGGGGCAGCCATTCAAAGGAGAAAAGGCTCAGGTTACACAGCAGATAATCTCTGTAGAACATAATGGTGTTATCTGTTACCCACTATTTAACCCAGTGATCCCAAACCAATGGCTCACAACACAAGCAACATGTTGCTCACCAACCCCTTGGATGTTGCTCCTAGTGGCCTCAAAGCAGGTGTTTATTTTTGAAATTCAGGCTTGGAAGCAAATTTTGGTTGAATGAAAACCAGGTGTACTCCCAAATAGATACTCCTAATTGTAGCCAGTCAACACAGGGGCTACCAAATAGCCAATCACAGGCCTTATTTTGCACCCCCAGGGACTTTTGTTCATGCTTGTGTAGCTCCCTAGCTCTATTTACATTTGAATGTGTCTCACGGGTAAAAAAAAGGTTGGGGACCTCTAATTTAACCTGTGCCATATAGCTTGTTTTCAATTTCTGCCATTGTTACACAGCAGCTTGTTTATATGAACTATAGTAGTGTTTCTGAAGCAAACACATCAGTTTTACCAGTGCAGGGCAACACTACATGATATTTTAATTACTTTAATTTTTTGGATTTACTGTTCCTTTAGTTTAAGCCATAAAGAGCCAATTGTCATTCCCATTATTATGGCTTAACTTCCCACGGGTCTGACTGGGGTCATACTGAGCATTCTACCAGATTGTGGGGCGCCGAGTTTGGTTCTGAAAAGGGTCAGTTTCCACCCAAAGCAATCACACACCATTACTGGTTCCCGGTAAAAACAAACTAGTGTGATTAGATTGCAAGCTCCAGTGGCAGGGACTGATGAGAATGATGTATAATCTCTCAGTGCCATTATACAGGATAATACATTCTAAAAGAATGAGCAGCAGATGAAGGAAAGCATGTGGCAATGTATCTGTTGAATGCAAAGCACATGCAAGCTGTGCAGGAACTACAACTCCCAGATCTGGGCAGCAGCCATAAGCAGTGAAATAAAAACATAGAGTTTATATTGGAGATGTGTATTGAGAGGTGTGTATTGTTGTGCAGCTGTGATGATTGGATAGCAACTCCCAGCAAGCCCTGATATTGGATAGCAACTCCCAGCAAGCCCTGGTATTGGATAGCAACTCCCAGCAAGCCCTGGTATTGGATAGCAACTCCCAGCAAGCCCGGGTATTGGATAGCAACTCCCAGCAAGCCCCTGTATTGGATAGCAACTCCCAGCAAGCCCGGTATTGGATAGCAACTCCCAGCAAGCCCAGAGATTGGATAGCAACTCCCAGCAAGCCCTGGAATTGGATAGCAACTTTCAGCAAGCCCTGGTATTGGATAGCAACTCCCAGCAAGCCAGGGTATTGGATAGCAACTCTCAGCAAGCCCTGAGATTGGATAGCAACTCCCAGCAAGCCCCGGTATTGGATAGCAACTCCCAGCAAGCCCCGGTATTGGATAGCAACTCCCAGCAAGCCCCGGTATTGGATAGCAACTCCCAGCAAGCCCTGAGATTGGATAGCAACTCCCAGCAAGCACTGAGATTGGATAGCAAGGCCCAGCAAGCCCTGAGATTGGATAGCAACTCCCAGCAAACCCTGAGATTGGATAGCAACTCCCAGCAAGCCCTGGTATTGGATAGCAACTCCCAGCAAGCCCCGGTATTGGATAGAAACTCCCAGCAAGCCGAGATTGGATAGCAACTCCCAGTAAGGCCTGAGATTGGATATCAACTCCCAGCAAACCCTGAGATTGGACCGCAACTCCCAGCAAGCCCTGAGATTGGATAGCAACTCCCAGCAAGCCCCAGTATTGGATAGCAACTCCCAGCAAGCCCTGAGATTGGATAGCAACTCCCAGCAAGCCCCAGGATTGGATAGCAACTCCCAGCAAGCCCTGAGATAGGTTCGCTACTCCCAGCAAGCCCTGAGATTGGATAGCAACTCCCAGCAAGCCCTGAGATTGGATAGCAACTCCCAGCAAGCCCTGGTATTGGATAGCAACTCCCAGCAAGCCCTGGTATTGGATAACAACTCCCAGCAAGCCCTGAGATTGGATAGCAAATCCCAGCAAGGCCTGAGATTGGATAGCAACTCCCAGCAAGCCCTGAGATTGGATAGCAACTCCCAGCAAGCCCTGGTATTGGATAGCAACTCTCAGCAAGCCCTGGTATTGGATAGCAACTCCCAGCAAGCCCTGAGATTGGATAGCAACTCCCAGCAAGCCCCAGGATTGGATAGCAACTCCCAGCAAGCCCTGAGATTGGATAGCAACTCCCAGCAAGCCCCGGTATTGGATAGCAACTCCCAGCAAGCCCCGGTATTGGATAGCAACTCCCAGCAAGCCCCGGTATTGGATAGCAACTCCCAGCAAGCCCTGAGATTGGATAGCAACTCCCAGCAAGCACTGAGATTGGATAGCAAGGCCCAGCAAGCCCTGAGATTGGATAGCAACTCCCAGCAAACCCTGAGATTGGATAGCAACTCCCAGCAAGCCCTGAGATTGGAAAGCAACTCCCAGCAAGCCCTGGTATTGGATAGCAACTCTCAGCAAGCCCTGGTATTGGATAGCAACTCCCAGCAAGCCCTGAGATTGGATAGCAACTCCCAGCAAGCCCCAGGATTGGATAGCAACTCCCAGCAAGCCCCAGGATTGGATAGCAACTCCCAGCAAGCCACAGGATTGGATAGCAACTCCCAGCAAGCCCTGAGATAGGTTCGCTACTCCCAGCAAGCCCTGAGATTGGATAGCAACTCCCAGCAAGCCCCGGTATTGGATAGCAACTCCCAGCAAGCCCTGAGATAGGTTCGCTACTCCCAGCAAGCCCTGAGATTGGATAGCAACTCCCAGCAAGCCCTGGTATTGGATAGCAACTCCCAGCAAGCCCTGGTATTGGATAACAACTCCCAGCAAGCCCTGAGATTGGATAGCAACTCCCAGCAAGCCCTGAGATTGGATAGCAACTCCCAGCAAGCCCTGAGATTGGATAGCAACTCCCAGCAAGCCCTGAGATTGGATAGCAACTCTCAGCAAGCCCTGGTATTGGATAGCAACTCCCAGCAAGCCATGAGCAAGAATGTTTAGAGCTGCAACAAGCCAGAACCTCCTCTAGCGAGAAGCGCCCGCCTCCCCGTGTATAGCAGCAGCACCTGCACTCACTCAGGCGGGTAGAGCCTCACTTCTTCAATATCCCCCAGGAAGGAGAAGAGAGTCCGCATTTGCTCGCTGGTAACAATTGCAGAAAGGTTCGTAACCTGGATGACCGCGGTCTGCCCGAAGCTCATGGCGGTAAAAGCTGCAAAACGAGAGCGCAGTGAACAAGGGGGGAGCGCCGCTCCGGCGCAGCCACCACAAAGCACAGGCAGTGAAAGGTGCAGAGCGCCGCCGGAAACGGAAACGCAATCTGTCCCGCACTCTGGTGCTGGAATCTATCGCACTCAATAGAGAGGCGGCCTGGTGCTGCAGCCAGAAAAGGAGAGTTAGTTCAGAGGATATTTGCTACACTGCGCCCCAGGGTAGAGAGGAAGAATTAGCGCTACACTGCGCCCCTCCAGCAAAACTACCAGCTGCACCGTCGGCTTATTAGCAGCCCGCTCGTAACTCCCTGTGTAATACATAGAGGTTTAGTGAGGATGAAACCTCGAAAAAAGTTCAATAGCAGTTTCCTCATTGTCCTGTTATGCTGCCCTGCTGATTCTGTTACTTAAACCTTTAAATTAATTTCGGTATATTACAGTAATCATTTTTTATAGTTTTTGAATTATTTGCTTTCTTCTTCTGACTCTTTCCAGCTTTCAAATTGAGAAAAACAAATGCTCTGTAAGGCTACAACTGTATAGTTATTGCTACTTTTTATTACTCCTCTTAATATTCAGGCCTCTCCTATTTATATTCCAGTGTCTTATTCAATTAATGCATGGTTGCTAGGGTAACTTGGACCCTAACAACCAGATTGCTGAAACTGCAAACTGGAGAGCTGCTGAGTAAATAGCTACATAACTCAAAAATCACAAATAATAAAAACTAAAAACCAATTGCAAAGTGTCTCAGACTATCACTCTCTACATTATACTAAAAGTTATTTTAAAGGTGAACAACCCCTTCAAAGCAATGTATCAGTGCTGAGCTCTCCCCAGCCTAGGCAGGTTTGTGAATCAAGATACAATAATAATTCAGCAGCTCTCCAGTTTGCAATTTCAGCTATCTAGTTGCTAGGGTCCAAATTCCCCTAGCAACCAGGCATTGATTTGAATAAGAGACTGGTATATGAATAGGAGAGGGTCTGAACAGAAAGAGGCGTAATACAAAGTAGCAATAACAATACATTTGTAGACTTACAGAGCATTTGTTTTAAAATGGGGTCAGTGACCCCCATTTGAA
The DNA here is from genome assembly GCF_017654675.1 of Xenopus laevis. Taxonomy (NCBI): domain Eukaryota; kingdom Metazoa; phylum Chordata; class Amphibia; order Anura; family Pipidae; genus Xenopus; species Xenopus laevis. The sequence continues at coordinate 204,246,647 of NC_054371.1, forward strand.
AGCTGGAAAGAGTCAGAAGGCGGAGGCAAATAATTAAAAAAAAGTATATAAAATGAAGGAAAAGATGCTTATAAGTATAATCTACTAAAAGTTAACTTAAAGGTGAATCACCCCTTTAATGGGGCTGAACTTCAGGGTATTACAAATTTACCAGCAATCTACGGATTATTGAACGTAACCCAGCACAGATCAAGATATCTTTGGGACTTCTCCCATTAACTTATGTATATACAACCTCGGCAGTTCTGAGATGCCAGATTTGGACTTTTTCCATTCTCGGAGTATAATTAATCCCGAAATGTTTTTTTTTTCCCCACTAAAAATTTGGATATCATAGTAAAAAGAACACATTTTTCGGGTTTTTGGCATTCGGAGTTTAATAAATAACCCCCATAATGAATCCTTATTGGAAGCAAAACCAGCCTATTGGGTTTGTTTAATGTTTACATGATTTTCTAGTAGACTTCCGGTAACTAAAGGAATTGTTTAACCAGTATGTGCTACATTTAGAAGTGTTTTGTATAAAGTTACTGCTGTAAACATGGGGCCCAGGTGCACACGCCCCAGGGGAGTCAAACACCAGAAAACTTCAAAAGAGGCTGCCACAAGCCTGGACCCACGAACTAGTAAAGCCGTAGTCAGGTTGTAAAAAAGCTTACATTTATTTTCCATAATTAAGAACCAGGCCTGACACGTTTTGTGTCTACCAAGGACACTTACTCATAGGCATTCATAGGCACAGGTATGAAGATCCAAACTATCAAGCAGCAGCTCTGGCCTGATTTATGGGCCACATCAGTTTGGTATGATTTTTGTTTTGGTCCTAAGGCCAAAGATTGGATCACACGGGGCACCCATCAGGATTGGACCACAGCCACGTCTTGATGTGACTCTCCAAGGATTTTGATTGCCTTACCAATAGATGTCTGACCAAGATCTGCTCCGATATTGGTCAGGGAGGACAATGTTTGGCTGCTATACTCATCAACAAGGCAGACAGTTTAGTCTTTATATAGCCAGCTATTAAGTGTTCCTCAAAAGATAAATTGCTTCTAACACTTTCCTTTCACTACTGGCAGTATTACCATATCTCCCAACTGTCCCATTTTTCACGAGACAGTCCCGATTTTGACAGCTCAATCCACAGTCCCGGATGGTTAATGAAATGTCCCTACTTGCTCTTTGTTCTCCTGCACTGAACAGCCAGAAAAAGATACTAAGTTTCTAAAACTTAATTGGCTTTTTGGCAGAGAGCCCAGAATACGTGGCAGGTGCACTTCAATACTTTAACAATTTAAGATAAGCAAAGAAACAATTGTAACAATTTAAGATAAGCAAGTCTCTTGGGGAAACTGACTTGCAGTTTAAAGGGCAATTCACCCTCATAAGCGAAACTTTAAAATATAGTATAATGTAGAGAGATATTCTGAGATAATTTGCAATTTTATTTTTTTTTATTATTTTTGGCTTTTGAGTTATTTTAGCAATGCTCCAATTTCAGCAATCTTGTTGCTAGGGTCCAAATAAACCTAGCAACCATGCATTGATTTGAATAAGAGACTGGAATATGACCAGGAGAGGCCTGAATAGAAAGAGGAGTAATAAAAAGTAGCAATCACAATAAGGGGCAGATTTTAAGGTTCAAATTGTAAATTCAAATTTCAATTTTTGAGTTTGATTTTTGGTCAAATTTGAGTTCGGAATAATCAAAACTTGAATACTGGATTTATCTTTCCTAGACTCTTGGAACAACTCGATTTGGACTATTTGCCATCTAAAACCTGCCGAGTTTATGTAGAAGTTAATGGCAGAGGTGCGGTGTTCCATTTGAATATGTTAATAACCTTCCGACATTCGAGTTTCGATTTGAGTTTTCGGGTTGGTAATATTCGCTCGAGTTGTTGTTTTTTCTTAAATACGATACTATTCAAACTTCGAGGTAAAAAAAACTCTTAATCCACCTTTGATAAATCTGACCCCAAATGTGTAGCCTTATAGAGCATTTGTGCTTTTTGGCCCCCATAAACGGGTCGATAAAAGCTGCCGACAGACTAAGTCTTATTGGCCCATGTGTGAGGCCATCCAACAGGCTTCCTCGATCAATATCTGGCCGAAAATCGGCCAGATGTTGATCATACAGGGTAAAAAATTCCGTTGTATCTCGGCCGCACCTGTTTGTTGATGTGGTCCCGTGATCTGACCGCCCGTATGGCCTATATTCTGATCCGATCGTTGGGCCGATGGATCAGCCCGATATCGCCCAGGTCAATGTGGGCATATCGGGGAAAGATCCGTTTGATTGGTGACATTCCCGAGCTGATCTTACTGTGTATGGCCACCTTAAAGGTGGGGTCAGTGACCCCCATTTGAAAGCTACAGAGGAAGGCAAATAATCAAAAAACAATAAAAAGAAATAATAAAGATCCAATGAAAAGTTTCTTAAAATTAGCCATTCTATTACATAAGTTAACAAACATGAACTTCCCCTTTAATCTAACAGACATCAGCAGTGTGGATCTGTTTGGCCCTATGTTTTTCAACCAAGTTAAAAAAAAAAGGAAAAAAAAACAAAAACACAATTTGAAAGAGCATTCGTTTATTTGCTAATTTCCATGTGTTGCTAAAAGAAACATTTTACTTATATACAAAAAATTTGGAATGTTGAATAAATGCTGATCATTAAAACATTACATCGCCGCCTACAACAAAATGATTCAAGAAAAAAATCCGCACGGCATATCTATCCTCGAAAGCTGGATTTTATTTGTCCTTTATTGCTATGTTCTGCAAGTTCGTACAAGGCCTTAAAATTATGTACACATTTCTCCGAAACTCCAGTCAAAAAGTGACAAGACTATTTACATAATAAATAGGGAATTGAACCGATGTTGATTTCTATTGATTTTATATATGCTGTGAAACGACGGACACATTGGGTGCTCTAGATGAGCCCGTATCTGCATAGTTGGGTGTGATATAAACCAGGCCACTTACCTGCATACCACAATTCCTTGTACATAGATCTCCAGTGATATACAGTGTACACACATTACACAGACTATTGTGTTAACTCAATGCCTCCCCCTTTAAGAGGTGAGAACAGAAAATGTTGCACTGGGAATATTTTGCAATAGTTATGGAAAAAGTATTTATTATTTATGGAAGGTGCATGAATCTGTCCAGTAAATTGTATCCTATACACACACTAGGGTTACCACCTTTTAGCCGTCTAACTCTGGGCAGGGGGCGGGGTTGTGACATAATGGGGGTGGGGTTATCATGTGGCGATCGCCAATTGGCCGTGTCAATCATAGGGAGGGTGCACTCCATGTGTTGCAAAAAAACATGGGTGGTTGTACAAAAAAAAAATACACCGGTCCAATGACAGCTCTCCAAGGGTTTAGAACTGGCAAACAAAAAATATCAATGCACAAAAAGATTTATTACTCTATTGAAACGTCGAGTAATACACCTATCTTTGTGCATTTATATTTCAATTCCTTAAATCCTGGCAGTGCTGTCATTGGTCTGGTACACGTGTGTGTGACCGGTCATCCAGAATGCTCTGGACCTGTGGTTTTCGGATCTTTACGTAATTTGAATCCCCCATACTTTAAGGGGCAGATTTATCTAGGGTCGAATAGTCCATTCGAATTTTCGAGTTTAAAGATTTACACATTCCAATTTTAATCTTCTTATTCGAAAGTAAATTCAAATATGAGATTTATCACAACTCGACCATGGAAACAGTCCTAATTCGAATCTTCGCCACCTAAAACCTGTCGAGTTCATGTACAAGTCAATGGCAGAGGTCCGTTAAGCCATTAGGAGATGTTAGTTGCCTTCCTAACATTCGAGGGGTTTTTTTTCGGGAGAAAATTTTGATTTGTACGAATCGAATCTGATTTGAATTTTCTGGCCAGAACCATTCGATTGAATCTTAGCCATTCTATTTTTTTCTTACATAACCTTCCAGTCGAATTCTGAGTATATTCGAATTTAAAAAAAAAATTCACATGAATGAAAATTCGACCTTTGATAAATGGGCCTTCATGTGTAGCAACAAAACCCGGGCGCTAGTACAAAAAAAAGTACACCGAACCAATGACAGTACTTTTTGTGCATTTTTATATTTTTGCTTTAAATCCTAGGAGTGCGGTCATTGGTCCAGTATGCGTGTGACCGGTTATGCTCTGGACCTGTGGTTTTCAGATCTTTACGTAATTTGGATCCCCATACTTTAAGGGGCACTTTTACTTAGCTCGAGTGAAGGAAGAGAATAAAAAAATACTTCGAATTTAGAAGTATTTTTTTGGCTACTTTGACCATCGAATTGGCTTCTTCGACCTTCGACTACGACTTCGGATCGAACAATTTGAACTAAAAAATCGTTCAACTATTCGACCATTCGATAGTCGAAGTACTGTCTCTTTAAAAAAAACTTCGACCACCTAAAATCTACCGAGCATCAATGTTAGCCTATTGGGAAGGTATTAGGCTTTCTAGGCAATTTGGGATTGAAGAAAAATCGTTTGATCGAAGGATTTAATCATTCGATCTAATGATTGCGCTAAATCCTTCGACTTCAATATTCGAAGTCGAAGAATTTAACTTCGAGGGTCGAACATCGAGGGTTAATTAACCCTCGATATTCGACCATTAGTAAATGTGCCCCTAAGGCTACGAAAAAATCAGTGAAACCTATAAATAAGCCCAACGGGGTTGTTGTGCCACCAATAAGGATTATTTCTCGCTATGCTGTCTGATCAAATTGAGGAGACCATTCCCCCTTTAGTTCATATGAATTGTGCTCTCGCTTCGGCAAATTGAATTTATGATGCACGGAGGCAGCGAAGAGAAATTTCACACAATACAGAAAACAAATACTCTACAGTAAATGACGATGCAATGGATGTGGGGGATTGCTAGGTACATTTTTTTTGAGTATGCATCTCTATTGAAAGAACAGAAGGACCTTGGAGGCTTAGAATACAAGGTAAGATTAGCAACAATTTGTTCGTTTTTGAACACTCACTCAGCGTGTATTTGGTAAGAAAATATAAGACATTTTTGTGTATATATATTTATATTCCAAAGTATTAAATTCCTATGTCAATATAATCCAAATTCCGCTAAAACAAGTTAAAATACACAAGGAGTCGTTAAAGGGTTTCAGTTAAAATGTTTTCGTGAGGAACCTAATAAAAGTATTCTGGATTTAACAAAAAGTGCAATATCATGGGCGACTATTGCAACGGCTTCATGGTGCATGTATTTTCCTTTGTTGGATCCGAATAATCTCACCCTGTCGTCAGTGCTGGTAGAAAATGAAAGCAAACATCCCCCAGTAAAGAAAAAAGAAAATGAACTGCAGTAATATTGGTGTAAAAATGAAATAGCCCTAAAGCAAACAGCTGTTGGTCGTCTATGGCACTTGTCCCTGGTCGTTAGCAACCTCGTTTTATTAAGCAATGCAATTAAATGTACAAGAGCCGAAGCACAAGAAAAGAAAAAAAAAAAAATCACCGTGAAACAATTTCCAAAAATATATTTACACTATTGAGTAACAAAGGCAGCATGTGGTTAATCATCAGTATAGTTAAAAACCCTTTAATCACTCTATAAAGCCTAGTTCACATTACAGTGTTACCAGTAGAAGAGCTCTTTCACTACAACCATGATCATGCACAGAACCTGCTTAGCACTGAAGATCTCCCTCTTTATTGGTTTAACCCCAACGCTAGAAGTCCCACCTCTGGCCAGCCCCCCTTTAGCTCATAACAATTTTACAGATATCGGTCTCATTCATACTTCCAAGAATTTCTCGGGCAGCATGTTTTCACCCCAAAGATCAAAGTAGCAGACCTTCAAGCAGGGCTTTCAGAAGTACCTACAGTATAAAAGCAAATACCATATATACTCCAGTATAAGCCGTCCCGAGAATAAGCCGAGGTACCTAATTTTACCTCCAAAAACTGGGAAAGCTTATTGATTCGAGTATAAGCCTAGGGTGAGAAATGAAGCAGCTTCTGGTAATTTCCAACAAAAACTTGAGGGTTTCTGCTCCCATTGAAGGTGCCGGCGTCTCGTTTTTGGATGCCGGCGACCATTCTTGGACGCCGGCGAATATTCTTGGAGACTATTCTTGGACGCCGGTGATTATTCTTAGGCGCCGGCGACCGTTTTTGCGCTTGACCCGAGTATAAGCCGAGGTAGAGTTTTTCAGCATATTTTGGGGGCTGAAAAACTCGGCTTATACTCGAGTATATACGGTAAGCATTTGCCCCAAAACTCTCCCTACTTGGCCTCAGTCATCCCAGGAAGGCCAGCTCCACAGTTTGGGAACCACTGCTCTATTCTAACTTAGCTGCATTTTCACAAACATACTTTGGTTGCCTAGCTCCAAGCAAAGTCAATCCCCGGCAAGAGGCTGTTCTGCTACATGTGGTATAATTCCCATGAAACTTAAAATACTACTTATTAAAAACAAACCGTATCAGCCTGGTGCATCTATCTTCCTCCAAACGCAACTGATTCAAGGAACTGAAGCCCAGCGTAATCTCAGTTGAACTCAATGACTTGTGATAAGAAGGTTAAAACGTTTTCACCGACATATCCAGGCACTATGTACAAATGCATGTGGTTTTTAGAACAAGTATAATAATATTACCAGACTTAAAGTGCCATGTTCCTTCAACGCCCTGTGGGCCACAAGAAAATTACAGTGATAAAGGCCAGCCAAGATCAGCCAAGCCCGAAACTCATTACGTCGGCATGAATAAAACAGATACAAGCACATTAAAATCAGCCGCAAAACATTCTTACTATAAAAAATATACCTGGAAAATAAAATCAGAAATAATAAAAAAAGATCAAACACTACTGTTAAAAAAAAAAAAAAAAAGAACAATTCATTGTGTTAATTTGGGTGCTCTAAATATACTCATTGATGGGTTCATAGTAAGAAGTGGTTGTATCTCCTGCAATAACCTGGCCAACCTTGAAAGCTACTTTCCTTTTCAATCACCCGCTCAATCGAACACGTTTTTTTGCCGTTTCACGTCCACATCTTGTTTGGGATTAAAACAGTAATATCAGGCGTAGATGAAAGATGGAAGTAGCGTCAGGAAAGTCCTACACTTGAGGCTCATTATTATTTGACAGCGTTCGGTAATAAGCATATGAATTATCAAAAAATAAACCTACATTCAGTACAAAAACAACACAGGTTTGTTCTTGTAGGCAAAAATGATCGCACATTCAACACCCAAACGGCCATGTTGGGAACCGAGACATTTTACATTGTTTTTATCTACAGTGGTTTGTTCCCTTAAACCACACATTTGCTACTTAGTTCTTTACAATATCAAAATCCATGGTTTTGTGTTCAAGTTGGTTCGACTTATATACATAGAAAAATAAGATCTTTATGCGAATTGATTTGTTGAAAGACATGCTGGCTTTTGCTGGGGTTACACCACTTCGTTTTCCTTTCCTCTTCTATACAGAGCCCTGCCGTAAAACAATCAGCTCCACCGCATTCTGGAATTTCTTCAGTAACGAGACAGCCTGGGCATGATCAATATTAATGAAGCTGAAGCCATTTGCCTGGAGGGAGAGACAACGAAATGAATATGTTTCAGAGAGTATGTTATATTCTATTCAGCCAATGAATGAAATGAAAATGTTTGTATAGATGAAAACAATATAAAGTACAATATACTGACAAATGTTCTTCCTCAGTTCACCCCATTTTTTCATTTGATTTCTGTTTTGTTTTTTTTACTTAAAGGGGAACTATCAGGAAAATGAAAATTTAATATAAGCTTCAGCATACTGAAATAAGAAACTTTTAAAATAAAATCAAACATTCTGCATTGTTTCTGAAATAATCAAGTTTATATTCACTATTCCCCTCTCAGCATCTTCTTCAGCAGTTGGGTGTCAGATATTCATTGACAGTTAGATCCAATATATCTTATAGGGGAGCTCCTTTTGCCTAAAAGATGCATTAGAGCTCACTCTATTAAAATTAACATAAATCCTGTCTCTCTACATGTAGAATTTGTGCAAAAGGCAGTTATTTTGTTAGTACTGGAATCAGCTATTTGAGTGAGCTCTAATTCATCTTCTAGGCAAAAGGAGCCCCCCCTATAAGATATATTGGATCTAACTGTCAATGAATATCTGACACCCAACTGCTGCATGACGAAAGAATAAAGAGAAACAGATGCTGAGAGTTGAATAGTGAATATAAACTTGATTATTTCAGAAGCGATGTAAAATATTTAATTGGTTGTATTTAGAAAGTTTCTTATTTCAGTATGATGAAGCTTATATTACATTTTAATTTTCGTGATAGTTCCCCTTTAAAGGCATATAGTCACGTGATAATAGTAAATGTAAAAGTCACTGGTCTGGCTGAGAAGTAAGCATATATACACACTATAGTGCAGCCTTATGGGGTTTATAACAGTGCTATAAATGCTTTCCTTCCATTTATTGAATGGATGTATGTCTTATGAATCATTAATATACTCAATGGAAAGAAGAGAGTTGGCCCACATAGTAAAAGAGGTCACCATGCTGCACAGCAGAGCAGCAGATTTACACAAATGAGACTAGATGAGCAGCTGAAGAAGTCACAATGTGACTGCTGGGAGAAAAAAAAGGTGCTGCAAATGCAAACCCATGCTCACTTAGGGGCACATTTACTATTGGTCGAATATCGAGGGTTAATTAACCCTCGATATTCGAACATCAAAGTAAAATTCTTCAACTTCGAATATCGAAGTCGAAGGATTTACCACATTTAGTTCGATCGAATGATCGAAGGAAAAATCGTTAGATCGAACGATTAAATCCTTCGAATGGAACGATTTTAATCCATTAATTGGTGCTCGGTAGGTTTTAGTTGGCGAAGTAGGTAGTCAAAGTTTTTTTTAAAGAGACAGTACTTCAACTATCGAATAGTCGAACGATTTTTAGTTCGAATCATTCGGTTCGAAGTCGTAGTCGAAGGTCGAAGTAGCCAAAAAAAAGTCTAAATTCTAAGGTTTTTTCATTCGAATCCTTCACTCGAGCTTAGTAAATGTGCCCCTTAGTATCTTTCTGCCACATGACAGTGCAGTATACAAAACTGGCAATTGGCTTTGCTCCCTATGCTTGTTCTTTAACTTGTACATCCAAGGTACTCCTGCAACCTAGACTAAGTACAAGTACAAATTACAGTAGTGATATTGATAAGGGATTCGTTTATTACCTATTCATGTTGCTGCATAGCAAAACAACAGGTAATAAGGAGGGTGTCAGATGTTTGTATTCAGTTCCGTAAATGGGCATATCTTTAGGATTTGATATTCGGTTCAACACAAAAAATATGGATTTGATTAATTCTTGTTATTTGTAAAAGTATGTATGGGTACTTTCATACCACCACCAATGATTAAAGGAGAAGGAAAGCTCCCAAGGCAGTTTATTGCCAATAGATTAGCCACAATAGTGCACGTTAAAATGCTATATTTATTAAAAAGAATGCTTTAGTATACCTGAGTAAACAGCTCTAGAAGCTCTCTCTATTAGTTTAGGATAGCAGCTGCCATATTAGCTTGGCGTGACATCACTTCCTGCCTGAGTCTTTAGCTCTAGGCTCAGAGACAGATTACAGCAGGGAGGAGAAGGAAGGGGGAGAGAGGAGCAAACTGATCATGCTCAAGCCCTAGCCCTGGAGGTTTAAGCTGAAGGCAGGAAGTCTGATACAGAAGCCCATGTGTACACAATAGAAGGAAAGACATGTGATGGGTATTTTTTGACAGAGCAGCATTACTTTGATGGTTTACTGGTGTATTTATACAGACCTTTCTGATAAAGTTTACTTAATTTTAACCTTTCCTTCGCCATTAAAAAGACAAGAGTATAACAACCTGATCATTACCTGAAAAGGCACACTAAAAAATAAACAAACCCCAAATTGCTGGGGAATCTTGAGAAAGCTGTGTGTGTTGTGGTTAAATGGCTGAGCAGACAAATGGCGTATAAACAATGCTACCCGGCATTGTAAAGCAGCTAAAGTCTTGTGTTACCACTACTGAAGCAACATGTGGTTGCATCACGTGAAAGAGAATGTTTCATTCATCAAATAAATGATAGTTACTATTACGGTTCCATGCTATGAATGCAAGGTAGGAAATGTATACGCAATGCTGTACTTGCCTGAAATTCCCCACTAGCCAGTAATGGAGATGCATGGAACAATGGAGAAGATGAGTGTTAATGATTATGGTCAGTGTGCTGATGTATTCATGTTATGGGGATGGACAGAAACAAAAGGAATGAGCAAAACACTATATTATATAAACTTACCTGTAATATTTTATCCCCGGGCTGCAAAAGCTTGGCTGCTGGACCCTCAGGCTGAACTCTTGTTACAAATATACCCTAAAAAGGAAATTATACCATTTAGATTTTTGTAATTACGTCTGATTGAAATGGTGCTGACATAATGCTGTAATTATACAGTTTAATACATATATGACAGTAATAGGGATGCAACAAGTATAGAATTTGGCCGAACCCAAGCCTTTACATGGATGCAGTTACAGTTACATTTTCTTGCACTATGTAATTGCCCTCTGTGTCAACATGTAAAGAACTCTCAGGAGGAGACCGTTTCTATACAAAGTGTACAAATATACTATGTATAAGGACTTATCATGGGTATACAGTGCTTACATCATCTCCTGGGCGAAAAGGATTCCCTCTGCCTCCAACTCCACCCGATATACTGAATCCAAGCTCAGGATCTTTCATAAGTTTTATGCGAATCTTAAGAAAAAGCAAGTAAAAGTAAGTCAAAGAAGAAAATGAAATACATGTGCTGACTTAATAAAAGCAAGTTATAATTTAGAAGTTCATATCTTCAATCAGTGATTTCCAGCCTATTATGGTGGAAGCCCCCAAACCATTGTCTAAAGACAGACAAGCATATCTATCTATCTTAGGGATGCACTGAATCCAGGATTCTGCCTGCCGAACGGAATCCTAATTTGCATATGCAAATTAGGGGCAGGGAGGGAAATTTCGTGACTTTTTGTCACAAAACCAGGAAAATGTTTTCCCCTTCCCACGGACGAATCTTTTGGGAAGGATTCGGGGGTTTGGCCGAATCCAAAATAGTGAATTCGGCGCATCGTATATATATATATATATATATATATATATATATATATATATATATATATATATATATATATATATATATGAATGACCTGAACACAATAATCAGATGCTTTCATAGGACTCCTCGTCTACCATTGCCCTCATAGATAGTCACCCACATTAACTCTCCTATTCTGCAGGCGACTAATCTCCTCCAAGTGCTTTCCCACTGGAGATAAAGTGAATCGCCTGTGGTAAAACATATGCATCGCTTCAGCTTTCCGAAAGTCGCTCATAGAAGAGATTTGTCTTGGATGACTATTCTCCTCAGCTACCATTGCCCTAAATAAAGGATTGTCTATCAATAAACAAGGTACATTTTGCCTTTAGTAGCACATAATCCATAGAACTAATCATAAAAGCACATTCATATTCATGCACAGTTAGCCATTGTACCTCTTGAGAAGAAAGCTCATTGATTTGCTTTGGAGGACACGGTGTCTGAGAATATGGAGGCTGCTGGGCAACTTTAAGCGTATAATAGTCAAGAAGCTGTTCCCTGGAGGGGTGTCTTCCTACTGTTGGCTGGGCTGGGTGGTGATGGAGTTGGTTATAGTTTGCTTGAGGCCTTGGCGCTTGGCACAACTGTCCATTACTCATGTGCATCTGCAGAAAAAATGTGTTTCACATCATGAGTTTTAGTGAGTCCTGTGACAGAAATGACATCACTAAGCTCTGATTATAACTGATGACATCACTCTGCACCATTTATAAGGATATAATATACTGGATAATCATGGCTTGTGTATTATATGTTTATTCAGATTATGGTGTCATTTTAAAGGGGTGGTTTACCATTGAGTTAACTTTGAGTATGGTATAGAATGTCTTACTCCTAGCAACTCTGCAGCTGGTCTTCTTTAATTTTTCAAATTTTTAATTTTTTTTTACTTCCACTTCTACATCTTTCCAGCTTTCAAATGGGGGTTACTGACCCCAGGAGCCAACAACACATCTGCTCTGTGAGCTTACAATATTATTACTGTTACGTTTTATTACTTATCTTTCTTTTCAGTCCCTCTACTGTTAATATTACAGTCTATCAGGCAAACCACTGCCTAGTTGCTAAGGTAAACAAGACCCCAGCAAACAGATAGGTCCTGAAATTACAATTACACAATAAGCTAAATACATTAGTCTAAAGGTGACCATAGACGCACAGATATCATACTAAATTTATTTTTGTACGATATTCGGTGCGTGTATGGTGGAAAAAGAGCCGACCAATATTGGTAGAAGACTTGGATATTGGTCGGCTTGTCAATTGGGCTGGATGGAAAATTTTGATTGGGTGCCTTTGAAGGCTCCCAAACATCGGCCATTTTTAGTGCTGAATCATCAGATACAGGTAGAAATCTATTGTTTTTCTCTGTATATCTGACAAATCAACTCTATACGTGTGTACTGAAACGAACGATTGGGCCATGAAACACCAGACTTCAGCCTTTTGAGACTTGACATCATGCAAAGTACATCCTTGATATTTCTAAAGCTAATCATATAACTAGTATAAGTGCAAATAACTAGCATAATTGGCAGCAGCCAATTAACATAGAAGGTTACCTGGGCAAGCTTTACAGCAGATTAAAAAGGAGGTGTGTTAATAGATTCTATTCTCACATTCATATGCCTTGCCAGGTACATTTTTCTCAAAATCTTCACAAAAACTGTATTTCATTTTCAGAAAGTTGTGGCCTTTACGCTAACTTCTTCATCATAAGCCTTTGTCACAGGGATCCAGAACAAATGAACATAAAGTCTTATGAACATGGAAAATACTGACCTTTTTTACACTGTCTGCTGTGCTTTCCTTTCGGGCGATGGTGGGATAGCTCTGCTGTCCGATTACAAATACATCATCTTGCATAGGCTCCCCAATGCTGCCTGGCTGAGGATACTTTAGGGTGTAAATAAATAAGTTATCACATATTATATTTACTTGTACACGCCTATATATATATATATTATATATAGTAGATCAGTGCAAGAACTGGAGTCCGATTGTGTATTGGTGCTGAATTACTATAACCCAAATACAAAGTTGTGCATAAAGATGACATTGCTCGGTTTATCAATGCATGGTAAAGGAAAAAAAACAAACATGCACCAATGCCTTTTTAGGAGAGAATATATTGGATAGCAAAATAATTTTCCCCCATTCTGTCCTTGCGTCCTTCTAGTTTGCAGAGATAACAGAGGCAGCCAGCAGTGGAGCATCATTACATTGAGCGCTGTGTTCACAACTAATTTTAAACTTTGTTTTTTCCATCACGTTTACTCACAGGAGTATCTTGGAGAGCAAACAGGCCTTCTCCTCAAATCTCACCCTTACTGGTACTCCCCCCAGCAGTATTCCCACATGGGATGGACAGCCCTGCAGTATGGCTAAAATAATAACTGATCTTTTGCCTAATACACACACACGCACACACAAATACATAACAACTAGTTTATGCGTATGACGATTAAACTGCGGTTATCATCTGAAACTGCTCGAACAACCAAGACTGCAGCTCCCAAAACTAAAGACTCAATCTCAAATCTCAATGACTGCAAATCTGACTTTTCATTTGCAATTTGTCATTTGCCTGGTTCTTCTTTTGAATCAAACAAAATATGACTGCAATAATGATCATGTCACTTATATAGGTTTTTATGTAGGACCATGGGGAAATAAGGTTTAGCTGATCGTAATTCTTCTAGGCTGGGGCCTGTGCCCCTGGGAGATTCCCTAGGACTCTGTTAGGCCAGTTCAACCCTGGTGCTGGGCTTTGGTCTAACAGGTCCCACCAGTATTATGTATCTGACAGAGAGAAGATACTTGTAATGAGGTAAATCTTTAGTGACAGCTGTCAAAACACAGAGCTACGGTCCAGGAGCATGGGACAGCTGTACCTGGGTAGACCCTCCTCCCCCCAGCCTACCTGCCCCCCCTAATTTTTTACTCACCCCTCCATGCAGATCCTGGCCTCGGAGTTCATGGCAACCAATCTTCGTGTCTTGATGGCATTTTCGACGCATGCACAGTTTGAGTAAATTTCCGGTCCTGAACAATTGTGCATGCACCGAAAGAGACTTTCGGCGCATGCACAGTGGTTTGGGACCGGAAATTTACTCCAACTGCGCATGCGCCGAAGCTTCCGAAAAAAGAGAGAAAATGGCTGCCGTGAACTCCGAAGCCAGGATCTGCACGGAGGGGTGAGTAAAAAATTAGGGGCATTTGCCTGGGGGGAGGGGGGGCAGGTAGGCTGGTGGGTTGAGGGAGGGGGGTCTACCAAGGGTAGGGGGAGGGGTTTTTTTTATTACGGGTTGAATTCTCCTTTAAGGTTTGATCCTTTGGACAAATGCTGCTCATTTTTTTATGTCAATTCAAATTTGCAGCTTGTTTAGACAACACTTTTGTGGACATTCAGCAGTCATCCTGACGCTCGTACCCTCATTTTACACGGCAAATTTCCCCATCTTGGAGAAAATTGGATTTTCAGTTTTCACTAATTTTAACAGTTAGTAAATTTAGTTTAGAAGGGGTCAGTAATGAAACATACATCATGTTAGTGCTTTTGAGTAGAGTGAGCAAGGCAATCTCCAGGCAGTTCCACAAGTATCATTGAGCTTGTTACCTGTCCCTCCTGTCAAGGACTGAAACCACCCTATAGTTTAGAAGCAGAACGATCCGTTAAATGAATCAGAAACACTACAAATGGGATGGCCACTGCAATGATAATGATAATGTTATTTTGGCTGACAGAAAAAAGCACAAGCCCATATGGGATGCTTATAATATACAATATAGTCCATAACTCATTAACTGAATTGATCTCTGCTGATAAGAGTCCTTAGATGGATAATTATCAAGGCGTCACTGGCTTATCCTGGTAATGGGTGGGAATTCGTCTCGAAACTACCAGATAAGCCAGTGTTGGTGGTAAGAAAGCATGACTTGCTACATGATATATGTGTCACTGAGCCCATTCTCCTAACACACTATAAATCTGCAGTCCTACAAAAGCTACTGTAAGTTGTTACTCACACGTAGTATGTGCCCACCAGAACCTCTTCTGTCACGAGCAAGGCTCAAGGCAACACTGCCCTGGCTGCCATGCAGATCTCTACAACTGCCATAGAGAGAGCTGCCAGTTGCACTGAAAGTGGAATTAAAGGACCTAGACAGCATGCTCTGAATAAAGAGGGACAGATGTAACAACAGGGATTAGTGAAGCATGCATTAACAACACAACAGGTTATTACAGGAGCACTCAAACAGGCAAGCGGATATGGCATGCGGGTGCCCGTGCACACAGATACACAGAAGCAGTGCAGGAAATATACAAATGTTTGGCCACGCCCATTTTGTGGCCACACCCCCTAATTACCATGTTAATTTTACAAAATTTGGCAGGTTATGAAAGTTTGAACATATTTCCGTGTTTTGCCCTTTAAGTTGTGAGTCTAACTTCTCCCAAGGGACCTGTTATATTATATTGTTACAATTACTTATTTGCTTATCTCAAAATTGTTACAAAGGTATCTTATCTACAGCTGTGGCTGTTCTGGGCTCTCTGCCAAAAGCCAATTAAGTTAGAAACTTTGTTTCGTTTCTGGCTGTTCAATGCAGAGGAAAACTGGACTTTCCAGTACAAACAAGGGACTGCAGGTTGAGCTGTCAAAAGAGGGACTGTCCCTCTGAAAACAGGACAGTTGGGAAGTATACTTTGTATTGTTCACTGGCACAGGTGTGTTATTGCTGCTGTAGCCTGGTATAAAGTTTATATCACCTGTGCATTACTATATAGCAAGGACATGCAACCTTCCCACCTCACTATGCACTAAACCCATTATAGGCATGAGAGCTGCTATAACCAAAGCACCCATGCAACTCATTCTCAAAACACCTCGCTATGGGGTGGATTTATCAAGAGTCGAATTGAAAATTCTAATTTTTGAGTTTTTTTCATGGCCAAAACTGTCAAATTTGACTAGGGAATTGTTAAAATTCAATTTGAGTTTTTTTTATTTTTTTATTTTTTAAAGAATTCAAATTAAATTTTTCGAGATTTATCATTCTCTTGCCCTTTAAAAACCTTCAAAACACCTTCAAACAACTAGTTGTTTTCAGATAGATCACCAGAAATAACTTTTTCCAATTACTTTCTATTTTCTATGTGTCACAGTTTTTCTAATATTGAAGTGTAAAGTGTCTTTCTTTCACCTTCTGAAGCAGCTCTGGGAGGAGGGGTCGCCGACC
The DNA here is from genome assembly GCF_017654675.1 of Xenopus laevis. Taxonomy (NCBI): domain Eukaryota; kingdom Metazoa; phylum Chordata; class Amphibia; order Anura; family Pipidae; genus Xenopus; species Xenopus laevis. The sequence continues at coordinate 204,263,109 of NC_054371.1, forward strand.
CTCTAATTTACATTTCTTATCCAGAAAGCTCCGAATTACGGAAAGGCTGCCTCCCATAGACTCAATTTTATCCAAGCAATCCAAATGTTTAAAAATTATTCCCTTTTTCTCTGTAATAATAAAACAGTCCCTTGTGCTTGATCCCAACTAAGATATAATTAATCCTTATTGGAAGCAAAACCAGCCTATTGGGTTTATTTAATATTTACAATTCTAGTATGAAGAGCCAAATTACGGAAAGATCATTTATCCATAAACCCCAGGCCCAGAGAATTCTGGATAACAGTTTCCATACCTGTATATGAAAAATCTTCCAAAAGTTCCTATTTCATCCACGTGTGACTTGTGTGGGTAAAAAACAATGAACATTTTTTTTGTATCAGTTTTACAGTAGCACTACAAACAAAATGGGCAGAGTGCAGTGCTATGGAAGTTCATAGTTTATTATCATTTCCTGACTCACACAAAAGAGAGATTATGTTTTGTATTCATTCATTACTAAAGGAGAAGGCAAGAGCACTATTACTATACACTATACTATTACTATACTACAAGTATGGGACCTGTTATCCAGAATGCTCAAGACCTGGGGTTTTCCAGATAACAGATCTTTCCGTAATTTGGACCTTCATACCTTAAGTCTACTAGAAAATCATGTAAATATTAAATCAACCCAAAAGGCTGGTTTTGCCTCCAATAAGGATTAATTATATCTTAGTTGGGATCAAGTACAAGCTACTGTTTTATTATTACAGAGAAAAAGGAAATCATTTTTAAAAATCTGGATTATTTCGATAAAATGGAGTCTATGGGAGACAGCCTTTACGCAATTTGGAGCTTTCTGCATAACGAGTTTCCAGATAAGGGAACCCATGTCTGTACAACACAATGTTTTTGTGCACTGGAGCTTGATCGAGCCAGACTTATGAGAAGCATCAGCTGTCCAAATTACTGTATTAAAACTGTAACCTTGCCAGTCTGAGGCCTATAAAACAAACACGGAAATTGGAAAATGGTCAAACACAAAAAGCGACGAGTATTTCCTTCCATTGCAACATTAGACCTGTGCTAGTCTTTAGATCCCATTATATTTTACTGAAGTCTAAACAACTTATAAACTCAGGTGGGAAGGCTCAATCGCTTTTCAACTCTGGCGATCATTTTTGTGTGTGTTTCCTTTTAAAGGAGAACTATACCCCCAAAATGAATACTTACTATCATATTAAGTGACATATTAAAGAATCTTACCAAACTGGTCTATATATTTAAGTAAATATTGTCCTTTTACATCTCTTGCCTTGAACCATCATTTCGTGATGGTCTGTGTGCTGCCTCAGAGATCACCTGACCAGAAATACTGCAGCTCTAACTGTAACAGGAAGAAGTGTGGAAGCAAAAGACACAACTCTGTCTGTTAATTGGCTCATGTGACCTAACATGTATGGTTTACTTGGTATGTTTGTGTGCACCGTGAACCATACGATCCCAGGGGGTGGCCCTTATTTTTTAAATGGCAATTTTCTATTTAGTATTACCCAGTGGCACATACTACTAAAAATATATTATTATGAAAATGGTTTATTTGCATGAAGCAGGGTTTTACATTTGAGCTGTTGAGCCCTACATTGTTTGAGAGGTATAGTTTTCCTTTAAGTAAATTGGAAGCATTGATGAAGCACCGGACACATTACACGTAGCAATCTAGAGTAATTTTTCCTGCAGAAATAGCCACGTGAAATGTGCTTTACATGTAGAAATCCAAACAAAACTAAAGGGGCAGGTATTGTCAGGCACTTCATCGCCCACAGCAGAGATTTCCCTGTGTGTAAGGGCCTATTTATTCATATGACCCATATAGCAACATCTTTTACTGTTTTATCTTAAAGGGGTGGGTCACCTTTAAGTAAACGTTTAGTATGTAATAGAATGACCAATTCTTTCATTATTCTTTTTTTTTTTATAGTTTTATAATTATTCGCCTTATTCTTCTGACTTTCAAATCTATAATGCTCTGTAAGGCTACAAATGTAGTTATTGCTAATTTTTATTTCTCGTATTTTTAGTAAGGTCCTCTCCTATTCATATCCCAGTCTCTTATTCAAATCAATGCATGGTTGCTAGGGACATTTGGACCATAGCTACCGATTGTTTATAATGCAAACTGGAGAGCTGCTGAATAAAAAGCTAAATAACAAAAAAAACACAAATAATAAAAAATGATAACTAATTGCACATTGTCTCAGAATATCAATCTCTACATCATACTTAAAAGTTAACGCAAAGGTGAACAACCCCTTTAATTGTTATCCCAAACCCAAAAATTTCTACCTAAAACCAAAACTTTCTCTACCCTTTAGTTTCTTGGTAAGTACTGAACTGAGCTGTGTGTCTATTACAAAACGGAGCTCATGGTAATCATAAAGCACAGAGGAATGTTTTCCATGGCAACTACATGAGCTCATCTTATGGAATTCCAAATGTAAAATTCTGGAAATATTTACTTTGAAAATACTTAAAATAGGTAAAAACAAACAGTGACGTCAAACTGCAATTCCTGTACTTCCTTTTGAACACAAGAGGGCAACACAGTATCACGGTCATGAAATCTGAAAGTAGAAAAATGAACACTGGTACTGGCAGAACCAGCCCTTTGTGTGCTAGGAGTAGGACTTTCAGCACAATAAAGTGACACGTTTAGGGTGAAGACACATGGAGCTACTTGTAGCAGTTACTTTTTGTGGCTACAAAATACCAAAAATAATAAAAAAAATACCCTGCCATAGACAATACTGAGAATTGCCTATGCTAAAACACACGTAGGGTCTTAGCAACGACAATTATCACTATTGTATATTTTGTAGTCTTGACAAGTAGCTGCTACTAGTAGCTCTTTTTTTTCACCTGTAGGGTCTGGCCACACGGTCAGATTCGGGGAGATCAGTCGCCAGGCGGCAAATTTCCTCTTCTTCAAGGCGACTAATCTCCCGATCTGCCTTCCCCCGGCTAAAATGTATATCACCTGGGGACAGGCACACGGAGCGCTTTGTTTTCCGAAGTCGCCTGTAATTGCTTCACGAGGAAACCTCGGGCGACCTCGGAAAACGAATCACTCCGTGTGCCTGCCCCCACACGATTTACATTTTAGCTGGCGGAAGGCAGATCGGGAGATTAGTTGCCGCGAAGAAGAGGAGATTTGTCGCCTGGAGATTCATTTTCCAAGTTGGCTTACAAACCTCGGGCGACCTCGGAAAACGAATCACTCCGTGTGCCTGCCCCCACACGATTTACATTTTAGCTGGCGGAAGGCAGATCGGGAGATTAGTTGCCGCGAAGAAGAGGAGATTTGTCGCCTGGAGATTCATTTTCCAAGTTGGCTTACAAGGAAACTTCGGGCGACTTCAGAAAGCGAAGCGCTCCGAGTGCCATCCCGCCAGCGATTTACATTCTAGCCGAAGGGAGGCAGTTCCGGTAGATTAGTCGCCCCCAAGAAGAGGAAATTTGTTGCTGGGCGACTAATCTCCCCGAATCTGAGCATGTGCCCTGACCCTTAGGTGAATTTTGACTTATCACTTTTGTTCCTTAATTGCTAGTGATACTGACTCAATGAAAGAAATAGGTCAGGTTTCTTTTTTAAACACAGAAAAAACAAAAAGAATAAAACAATGATAGAAAGCCTCTTCGGCTCACAGTGCAATGCAAGCCCTACCCATTCCTGTTCCATTGTGAAGCTATGGATCCTGGGCCATAATGACCTCTGCTTTCTAGAAAATCTGTGTACCATCTACTATAAAAAAGCAGAGAAACTTCAAGTCCCTGAATCTATCACCTCACAATGGAACAAGGAGAGAGGGTTTGCATTTCACAGTACTCTAGTGATGTGTGGGTCGTCCGGGTTTATGCACAGGTTGGCCTGAAACCTGCAGGACTTTGTCTCGACCCGCTTATCACTACTTTGCTCTTAGGAGGATGGGGAACTGGTCTCAATGAGCACAGACAATCACAGCTTGCTTTGAATCTGTTAAAGTGTCTTTGTGCCTTTTTTACATAAGCCCAACTGAATGAGCTTATTTAAAACAGGGGGCATCATTTCCCTTTAATGTACAAGTAGGTAAAATCAAAGTGTTTCCGTGTCTAACCTGTAGCTTTTTAACTGTTGTTAAGTAGGCAAAATCAGATTGGATATAACAAACCGAATACAAAGCAACAGGTCAGCTTACCTTCTCTAGCTTTTTTGCCTCAATATGCCGTAAGACCTGGTCCCTCCAGTCATGAGGAACTTTACTTCTTCCTTGAGTGTCTAACAACGAGTGCTCGGAGTTCACCCTGGCATGTTGCTTTTTATTGGGGCTAGTCCGGGAGTAATTAAAATCACTGACAGACATCGTTCTCTCGGGAATGTCATTAACGGACGGCCGTGCACTCTGCGGCCTGGGCACATTTGGCCCATCAATACTGTATGTCCTGGCAGACGTTGGTCTCTGTGGACCAGGCATCATGTGATTTCCTCTGCTCACTGAATGTAGCTCTCTGTAAGTCATATAATCTCCCTCTGGCACAAGCACCCTTCTTGCAGGTCCTGCCTCCCCAAGAGATACTGATGCATTAGAAGAAACGCTGCCTTGTCTTTGAAGTGTACTTCGGGGTGCTATTTGAAGAAGTCGATCGTTCGGTGCCGAGGTCCATGCTTCCGCATGCCTAGACCCCATTCTTTGATGCACATTATACTGGTTACTTGATCTAACATTGTTGTGATTGGAAAAATTTAAGTTAGCAGGGTGTTTGACATAGTTGGGGCTATCTATGCTATCCGACGGATGGAAGCGTGAAGAAGGCAGCAAACTTCCTTGTTCAACAGGGGCACTTTGTTTCTGTGACCACAGGTTATCTTTGGCTGTAGCACTGGTGCTATACTGTACATTGTATTGAGGCACAGCAGACATTTGCGATCCTTGGGGTCCTGCCACTGTGTATGACCCCTCTGGATTATGGTTGGAATCAAATTTAAACAGCATTTTCTTCATGGATGAGGATGATGCTAAATCAGAGGAAGATGACGATCCGGTGAACACTTGTAAGGGCTGATCACAAAGAAGTGTAGCCGACTTACTTCTGACAATGTTTTGCCCTTCAGCATTGGCAGATGACATCATTGTAGCAAATTGGGGGGCACTGTTTTCACTTAGAACACTGTAGATCCTTAGTGCTCCAGTCTCCATGTTTGTGATGCTTTGAGACTTCACTACTGAGCCCACACTGTCCCCAAATGACAGGTCATCCGTGCTTTTTGAAATGCACATATCAACAGAAGGCACTGAATCCTCTGAAGCACTCCGTACAGGCTCACTGCTATCTGGGGACACTAGCGCTTCAGGCAAATGGCCATTTACTCTATTTATGACGCAGACTTCAGAGAACTTATTCCCATTTTCTATATTGTCTGTTTCTTCTTTTTCGCTGTAATTGGCAAAACTTTTATCCGAGACCCTGTCTTGAGAAATGACTGCGTTTTCCACAGAGTTAGAATGTATTTGATCTTCACAGGCAAGATTGTTGTTGTTTTTGTTTATTTGATTTAGGTTATGTAGCTTTTCCATGGAGTTACTTACTCGTCTCTCTCTCAGAACTAGTTCAACATCGTTGCTTAAATCTGGTAGTTCAGCAATTTCCCTTTCATCAGCAGGCATCAACTGGTCTCCATTTTGCATAAGGTTATTAAAGTTTTCATCTTCTTGTCTGAAAAGCAAAACTAAGTTAGAATCAGTATTATATTAAAAAAACTTTAAAAAAAAAAAAATCAGTATACACAAGTAAAATATAGCAACACCAATTGGAAGAATATAATACACATACATGGTTATATATATTCTGTGTGAGTTTTATTTTTGTGCTTCTATATATGCTTTGTAAACACATATATGCACACAGGCTGCAGACTTTGCAATGATAAAATTGTAGAAAAACATTAATAACTTGAAAACGTTCTACCGGTTGAACGAAGCAAACTTAGAAACTGATCCAGCCTTGACATCCCATATAATTATATAAGGGCAGTGATAACATTTTGTCCCCAAAAAGCTTGCTCTACAGTGTAAGTCTAGGTAAATAAAGAAAAACCCTTGGAGAAGAACTACATGAAAATGCATGAAACTATCAAATTTTATATAGACACAATTTATAAAATAAATAATCTGTTCACCACAAACCTTATCTTCAAATTTGCCCCAACGCTGGATTCTTTCTCTGGGGAACATAATGAAGTATCATGGCTGCTGTCAGTGTTTAGTGAGACAGAGTCTGACATCCGAGATGGTGAGGAGCAATTACTGTTGTTCTGATTACTGTTGCGGGTCACTTCATCAGACAAGGAGTCTGTATCTTTGATATCATCTGAAACCATAATAATAATATAATAATGTCTCTGGCAATTAGATTTGTTTCTGCCTTTTTCAGCAGGATTTGGCTGAATCCAAGTGCCTGGCCAAACCAAATCCAAAAAAATCATGTGATATTTGATGACACAAACAAGGAAGTAAAACATTTTTGGACGACATGCCGAGCACACGGTTCTCCCAAGTTTCCCCCCTAGTTTACTTAATTCACATTTGCAAATTATGGTTCGGATTCAGTTTGGTATTCAGCCAAATCTTTCACAAAGGATTCGGGCGAATTATAAAATAGTGGATTCAGTGCATTCCTACTGGTAAGATGCCATTAGTCTGGAAACATTTTTTTTATTAGATTAATTTATTAATGTTCTGCATAATGAGCCAACACCTCAACTCATTTTAAAAGGCTGATATTGAAAATTCATATTATAATTATTATACAGTGTACAAACGTTTTGTAATTACAGGTGGGTTTAATAAATTTAAAAATCAGTGTAAAACCCAAAATAGTGTGTTTTTGCTCCATTTTAAACTTTCCATGCTCACGGACATTCCCACAGCAGCTGCCCCATGTAGCCAGGTAATAAGTAAATATCAGTTTGGTGCTTACCGTACCTTTTTTGTTATTGCTTAGTGCTACTACTTTTGGGTGATTCATGGAGGTCTCTATTAGAGGTGGCCTCATTTCAGCCATCTTCATTTCATCATCGTAAGACAAGTCTTCTGATCCCTACAGCAGAACAAGTACACAACAAAATAATTGTTTTAATTCTAGCCTGCAACACCCACAGGTATTTTGTAGGTGATTAATCTCCCTAAATAATCATCCCACAATGTATCCCACTAAAGTAAAGTAGCAATCAGCTTTCTTTCTAATTTTTTGGTCCTGCACACAAACTGTATCTGCTTTGTATTACTATTTTGTTTGCAAAGTGGTAGATGGATATCAGCAAGGATGGCCTTACGGTATAGACAAAATTTTCTAGTGCTAAAAAATATTATTGTGTACACTGGAGTCATAGTTTGTATACACGCACATTATCCACCGTGGAAGCTACACAGAAAAAAATACAATTGCTCAGTGGCTTACAAACATTGTGGAACAATTTTGGTTATATAAGTTATAATATGTCATCTGCCTTTTTTTTCCAGTTTTGGCAGATGATGCAAATATTTGTAGTTCAACAACAACTGATAGCCATAGCTTGGAACTATACTGAAGTACCAGAAATGTCCCAGCACATAGATTACTCACTAGATGGTTATGAAGGTTTCATATTAAGCAATGAATAAATTAACAGTGCAGTAAATATCAGGTTACTACATGGGAAGGCAGATTTATCAAAGGTCGAATTTCGAAGTCATGTTAGTTTTTTTTAAACTCCCTTGAATTCTAATATACTTGAAATTCGACTGGGGGGTTATTTGATAAAATGTATATATCTTAGATTTTACTGAAAAACTCAAATGTCAGGAAGGCTACAAACGACTCCAAATTGACACTGCACCTCTCCCATCGACTTATACAGTAATACGGCAGGTTTTAGGTGGAAAATAGTCGATTTTGAATTCTTAAAGGGCCAACATATGATCAATCCCGAAAATTGAATTAGAATTTTTCAAAAACCGCGAATCGAGTCGAATTTGACAGTTTTGACCATAATACAAATGCTTTTCATTTTCATTTTGACCATTAATAAATCCACCCCATAGTAACAATGCTGTACCTCAAGTGTGTCTTCATGGTTGACTGTTTTCGCGTTCCAAAAATTTTTCACAAGTGTAGTGGACTGTGAATTTCCAATGGCATTTTCTGTGCTCGGTTCATTGGGTCTCTTTATACAGTTTACTGGCATGCTTTTCTCCTTATCCTCTGTATCAATTTCAACCAAGATTGCCTCTGAGGTCTAGAAAAAAAAAATCAAAGAATGTGGATACAATAAAAAAAAACACAAAGAAAAAAACCCACCTACTAAAACTGTTGTGCTGCACGTTATACTCACAAAGTCAGTTACAACGTCACACAACAGCTCTTTATGCTTATGCACAGCTCTATCCCACATGAAGCAATTTTGCTGACAGACGCTAGTAAATGAAGGGGAACCATTTGTAGCATGTACAATAAATATATAATAATAGATTGCATTTGTTGGAAAAGGGGCAACAAAGGAAGCATTCCTGCTTCATTGATGGTATAAAGAGTATGTGGGAATATTTTCTCCTGTTGTAAGGAAATGCAGTCTATAAATTAATAGCTGATTTTCTTCTTTGTCGGTGGAATGAACAATGAAGAGTTAATAGCAAGCATACAATACACGAAAAATAGAGCTGGCACTACTCCGGTACCCCAAAAAAATTTGATCAAATCAAGTAGAATCCAGGAGTCTCAAAATATTAATAAAGTAATACAAAAAAGTTTTACTGCATCTTGTATAAAAAATAAAAGCCTGACGCGTTTCGTGTCCACACAGGACACTTAATCATAGGCTAACTGGTAAGTATTACATACAGAGTATTTAAAGGAGTAAGAGCCAATAGGAAATCACATGGGCGGGATTACAATCAATTTACAAAAAAAGCATGTATTGCTGCCCCTAGTGGCTCATTATCTAAAATGCAAAGCTAGTACAAATAGTAATTCCAATAAATGTACTTAGATTATTCATACAAGAAGATAACAATATTTTTCAAATATAAATATGTATCAATACAAAGTCACAAATATAATGTAAATAAATATGAAAAGCAAAACAGGGGTTGTTTGTTAAATAATAAACTCCGCTTGCGCTCCGCTTCAGATATGCGATCCATTGTGCAGCGCTCAATTTCTCCCTGTTTCATTATAGGAGATAGCCAGGGAGGAGAGATCGAGCGTCGCATAATGGATCGTCGCCTTCTCTGAAGAGGAGCGCAAGCGGAGATTCGGTAAGTTATTTCTAAATAAAGACTTAGTGATTTTAAAGTTTAATATGTCTTTGTGGTTTTTTTTCGTTCTACACTAATACATTTTTTAATAAAAAAATTGATGTAACTGATCCTTTAAGAACTTTGTTTTATAATATGTAATTTTCTAAGCCAATTCTCTATACAAGCTCCAATAATTATCACCCTATAACAGGATACCTCAGACAGGTATGGGATCTGTTATTTAGATAGCTCAGAATGTAAGTCATTTAAACATTAAATAAACCCAATAGGATTGTTCTGCCTTCAATTAGGATTAATTATATCTTAGGATCAAATACAAGCTACTGTTTTATTATTACAGAGCAAAAGGAAATCAATTGAACAAATTATTTGATTAAAATGGATTCTATGGGAGATGGCCTTCACGTAACTCGGAGCTTCCTGGATAACGGGTTTCCGTATAAGTGATCCACCACCAGTACTACTACAATACTTCAGTTTGAGAACTGTGTAAGTGATAATGGTAGCTAACCATATGAATTCACAAGGACAATGCAAGTAGGTGTAACAACCTGCTTGGAGTTGAACTAGAGACCCGGTGTTTCTGTGCTGTCTGCATTACTGCTGCACTATGTGAGTAGACAGCTAAGGCCCTGGTTCAATCCTATTGCTTTCCGTGTAATTTCAAGTGGGCTTGGCTTGTTTCACCTGTTGCCATTTGGCTACAAGTGATCTGTGTAAGCCATAAAGCTGCCTATAAAAGCCCCCTACTCTGCATTGACTCATTGCCCAACATAGTTCATAGTTCCTGGGTGTGTTATCTTGTCTGATCCTGTTAATTGACTACTGCCTGACCCTTGCTGTTCTGCTGACTGTACCGACCTCTGTCCTTTGACTATTCTATTGGGTCTCTTTACTGCACCGTGTATATGTTTTGTTTGACCCTGGCCTGTGACCTCGATTATGCTTATGCTTCCTGATTTGGTACAGCAGTCTGTTTGGTATTAACTTGGCCTGTCCCTTGACCATGCTCCGTGTTCCCTGTCCTTTCTGTATACATTACGGTTCCCTTGTCCGCCTAGAACTTCCCCCTTGGTCCTCTCAATTTAAGACCTGTCGGCATCAGCATAGCAGAGGCAAAAGGCTGTTGTTAGACGCAGAAGTGTGAACAAAGACTAGGACCTTGTGGTTGGTTCTGGGTTTTGGATACCATAAGTAAATGTAGGTATAGGCTTCTTGGATACATTCGTTCAGAAGTGGAGCAATGGTAAAATGTAATCATTTCTATTACTACCATCATAATGTACATTTTGTCTGCCATCCCACTGTAACGTATATAGTTTAAATAATTGCAAACAATTGACTTCCTGACCTTGACACCAACATCCTGCAGTGTAATGAGATCACCATCTCTTTGCTTTGTGTCTTTATTGGCTTCTTCTGCTTTTTCCTCATCTTTTTTGCGATGGACAATGGTCTGAACAGTCTTCACCATGTTCTTAAGCTCGTCTGGATATGGTGTTGGGTATCTCTTCAAGTTCCCTTCCTAAGTGACAAAATTAAATTCATATTAGTGTTTTAATATTTCAACAGGCAAATGGCATAATTTTCCCCACCGAATATTTATAACAAAAGTATCAAGTGTGTTGAGCTATAGGGTACAGTGAATTACCTTACCAGAGATATATTAAATTCCTATATTGTAATGCAAGGTTCAGCCTTCCTTCATCCTTCCTTCATCCACTAAGCCACATTTTTTACTGAAGTTTATTGAACGTTAATTGGGATACATAACTGGTTTTACCACAGGTAAATAGCCGTTGGCTGAACATTTGGATTAAAAGATATGTGAGTGTCCCCAAACATAACAAATAAGATCTAAAAGTACAAAAACATTTATCGGGTCATGAGAACAAAAGACTAACTCGTTTCATGCCTACTTGGGCCACTTACTCATAGGTAAGTGTACCAGTAGGCATGAAAAGCGTTAGGCTTTTGTTCTCAAAAATGTTTTAGTATTTTTAAATCTTGTTATTTTTGGGGACGCTCACATATCTTTTGGTTTGCATTATAAGCACCCTGTACTGCAGGGTGGCAATATGTATACCGAGAACTAATACAGTAGATATATTAAAAAAACACATAAATTCACATGAGCCAGACTGCATAAAGACAGCAAACTATCTGGTTGTTTTAGAACAAATCTCAGGGGCACCAGATGAAGAAAGGTAATCCGCAACTCTAATGCCACTTCATTAAACATTGGGTATCGATTTCTTAAAACTTTAGCCCCATTCTGAAGTTAGGGCCTGCATATAACAAAGTCTAAACTCTTTATGAATACTGACTCGTGCTGGAGCTTCCCGATCATCTCTGTTTTCATCACACTCAAAGGCGACCTGAGCCCGTTGCTTCCGCTGCTCTTCCCAGAGAGAGAGGTTAAAGCTTTCATTGTCTGAAGAGAAGATAACTGCAAACATAATTTACAAAGCAGAGAGGACATCATAAATTTGCTAAATAATTTCATGTAGGTCTTGAGATTTAGTTGTCAGTGGCTAATTTTGCTGTGCAGGGCTTTTAACAAAAAGAAGCCACAGTTTGTGTTTTTTTTTACACCTATTACATTATGGTTTATTACAAATTAATCAAAGAATAAATATGGGGCATTCTTTCTGAATAATATCAGTATATATCTTAATAAAGTCCACCGCATAGTTACTATAGAACTACATGTGTAATCCACGATGTGCTACATTTCACAAGTTATAACTGCTTTACACCTGCCTGCAACTGTTTTGTCTGCCAATTCATCTTATTTGCAAATATAGCTTATTAATAGTAACAGGTTATGCCACAGTGCTGCATTAAAAGCAGAATGTGAATAACACTTCTTATAGGATCTTGACATTTCTTACAATCCCTGACTTTGCATACTTTCTGGGACAGTTAGGAAGTTAGGTTGAATACGGCCAACCAAATCGGGTTGTGGTTCACCTTCAAGTTAACTTTTAGTACGCTAAAGAATGGCTAATTCCAAGCAACTTTTCAGTTGGTCTTCGTTATTTATTTGTTATAGTATTTTAATTAATTGCCTTCTTCTTCTAACTCTCTCCAGCTTTCAAATAGGGGTCATTGACCCCATTTAAACAACTATTGCTCTAAAAGGCTACATATAGATTGTTATTGCTGCTAATAATTACTCGTCTTTTTATTCATGTCCTCTCCTATTCACATTCCAGTCTCTTATTCAAATCAATGCATGGTTGCTAGGATTATTTACATCCTAGCAACCAGATAGCTGAAATTGCAAACTGGAGAGCTGCTGAATAAAAAGCTAAATAACTCAAAAGCCCAATAATAAAAATGAAAACCAATTGCAAATTGTCTCAGAATATCACTCTCTACATCATACTAAAAGTTGATTTAAAGGCGAACAACCCCTTTAAAGGGATACTGTCATGGGGAAAAATGTTTTTTTCAAAATGAATCAGTTAATAGTGCTGCTCCAAAGAATTCTGCACTGAAATCCATTTCTCAAAAGAGCAAACAGATTTTTTTATATTCAATTTTGAAATCTGACATGGGGCTAGACATTTTGTCAATTTCCCAGCTGCCCCTGGTCATGTGACTTGTGCCTGCACTTTAGGAGAGAAATGCTTTTTGGCAGGCTGCTGTTTTTTCTTCTCAATGTAACTGAATGTGTCTCAGTGGGACATGGGTTTTTACTATTGAGTATTGTTCTTAGATCTACAAGGCAGCTGTTATCTTGTGTTAGGGAGCTGTTATCTGGTTACCTTCCCATTGTTCTTTTGTTTGGCTGCTGGGGGGGAAAAAGGGAGGGGGTGATATCACTCCAACTTGCAGTACAGCAGTAAAGAGTGATTGAAGTTTATCAGAGCACAAGTCACATGAATTGGGGCAGCTGGGAAATTGACAAAATGTCTAGCCCCATGTCAGATTTCAAAATTGAATATAAAAAAATCTGTTTGCTCTTTTGAGAAATGGATTTCAGTTCAGAATTCTGCTGGAGCAGCACTATTAACTGATTCATATTGAAAAAAGTTTTTTTTCCCATTACAGTATCCCTTTAAGGTGTAACAGTAAATGATGCAATCTTGATTTGATAAAAGTCTTTTACAGTTCAATGGAACAAATGGAATTAAATATTTATGACTTTAGAAACAGTTGACTACTGACTAAAACAATTTTGCTTTAGCAGTTCCGCTTGCATACCTTTACCCGTCACAGAAATATCAGTGTATTATCCATACCTTCCTCTGTTCTTGGTTGCTGAGGGAACATATAGTTCGTAAGAACAACTTTTTGGGTGTCTTGATCAGTTTCTTTCTGGAGTGGTATAAGTGGTTTAGACTATAAAGAATAAAACAACGTTAATGATTAAACACTCCATAATCAATAATAATCTAACAAGTGCACTACTGCACCTATCAAAAAACAGTGATGAATTTAAAAATTAGAGTGCAATATGGGCTAATTGCTAATTACCTTGTTCTGTACACACACATAAGGATGATGTTTCAAATAGATTACGTGTTTCTGTTTAACAGCATACTGGTGACTTTGAACTAAAAAGCTTTATAAGCAGGTTACATTTAAATGAATGGCTGTTCCAACTAGAGGAACATTCTGCAGTTAAAAACAATGGCTAATATGCAGTCAATGTCACACAACACTGCATTCTGAAGTCACAACGGTCTCTTGCCTTCAGAGGGCTTGACATGATTTGTTATCTCTATAAGGCCAGAAATCCCCAAAGCACTACAAGGCTAATACTTCAGAGGGCTAGGCTGCGTTACATCATAATCGACAGTATTGTATATGGAAGTGATTTAATTTTATTTCGATTTTCTGTTACATATAATCTATATTGATACATTTTAGAAGATGGATATAAATTATTACAAAGAACACTAACGTATGGAACTAATAATAAAAAATACGATTTAGGGGCTTAAAGTGCCATCTGAAATTGTTTCCCCACCCCAGAAACAATATATATATTGTTATATAAATATATATGTCTCAAAACATTGTGTATCCTGTTTGATACAATAAATCACAAGGGTATTGATATTACTGGGCCCCACAGCAAATTATTTTTCAGGCCCCTAAAGTGTCTAGAAGTTGACCTGTTTTACCAATATTTTTTAAAACTAGAGATGCACTGAATCCACTATTTTGGATTTGGCCAAACCCCCGAATCCTTCTCGAAAGATTTGGCCGCATACCGAACCGAATCCGAATTTGCATATGCTATTTAGGGGTGGAAAGGCGGAAACATTTTTGTTACTTCCTTGTTTTGTGACAAAAAGTCACGCAATTTCCCTCCCTGCCCCTAATTTACATATGCAAATTATTATTTGGTTCGGCCAGGCAGAAGGATCAGAATCCTGCTGAAAAAGGCTGAATCCTGGATTCGATGCATCCCTATATCTATATGAATTGGACCTCATGGGGCCCCTATACCTCCTGGACCCTCCTGCAGCTGCAGGGTCTGCTTCCTCTGTAGTTACGCCACTGTCTGATAGTAAAGGCATAGATAGGCCACATTCAGTGCTTGTGCTATTGCAGTAGTTTGAAAGAGCATAGATGCATAAATACTGAGTTTCAAAGACTATGGTAGTTGCCCCGAGCAGAAAGATAGTTACGTGTTTCTGAAACCTACTGGATTGCAGCCCTCAGTGCAAAGTGTGATAAGTCTCTTTCTTCCTTAGCAGGGGTATTAAAGGAAAACTATACCCCTCAAACAATGTAGGTCTCTATAAAAAGATATGGCATAAAACAGCTCATATGTAAAACCCTGCTTCATGAAAATAAGCCATTTTCATAATAATATACTTTTTTAGTAGTATGTGCCATTGGGTAATCATAAATAGAAAATTGCCATTTTAAAAAACAAGGGCCATCCCCTGGGATCGTATGATTCACGTTGCACACAAACAAACTATACATGTAAGGTCACATGAGCCAATTAGCAGACAGAGTTCTGTCTTTTGCTTCCACACTTCTTCCTGTTACAGTTAGAGCTGCAGTATTTCTGGTCAGGTGATCTCAGAGGCAGCACACAGACCATCACAAAATGGTGGCTCAAGACAAGAGATGTAAAAGGGCAAGATTTACTTAAATATATATTCCAGTTTGAGAAGATTCTTTCATATGCCACTAAATGTGATATAAACTATCTGTTGTTTAAATATTCATTTTGGGGGTATAGTTTTCCTTTATCACCACAAAATGAAAGGGTTTTAAAATAATTAAAATATAATATAGTCTTGCTCTCTATTGCTAAACCTGGTGTGTTTGCTTCAGAAACATTACTATAGTTTATATAAACAAGCTGCTGTGTAGCCATGGGGGCAGCCATTCAAGCTGGAAAAGGAGAAAAGGCTCAGGTTACATAGCAGATAAGCTCTATAGACTATAATGGTTTTCTACAAAGCGTTTCCGTTATCCGATATTTAACCTGTGCTATTTAGCCCTATTGCAATTGCCGCCATTGCTACACAGCAGCTTGTTTACATGAACTATAGTAGTGTTTCTGCAGCAAAGAGAACAGTTTCACTAGTGCATGGCAACAGTATATTATATTTGAATTACTTTTAAACACGTTAATTATTGGTGTTACTGCTCCTTTAGGGAAGAAGTAAGAAACCCGTAGTAAGACTCTGGCATGGATTTTTGGGAAAAACCACAAAGGCCTGGGACTAAGGGCAGCTTGATTTTCAGCGGGGCATGACTCCCAGTCGCATTTACTAACTAATTTGAGCACGGAGTACATGGGAGATTTTAACGGTTGTTTAAAACTCCTGTGTGTAAAGTCCACAGTGTGCTAGGTGCTGATGGAGCTGTGAGAACATGCACACTCAAAAGGGGCTGGGGGACCGAGAAATACAAATCATGCCCTTGTAAAACTGCAAATCTCATAAGCTTCTGGGGAATAAGGTCGAACGTTAAGAAATGTTTCGCACCTGATTGTCTGACAGCCACATAGCAGTGAGCTGCTGAAGCCTGGTGAAGCTAAAGGGCAAATTCTTCAGTCTGAAAAAGAAAAAAAAAATGAAAAACAAAGATTTGTTTTCCCCCATTTCAAATGAAGAGTGGGTGGTGCATCGGTCAAACAATACAACATATTCTCTGTGGGTTTAGAATTGAATTACACATCAGTGGAATCCCTTTCATATTTTTCTAGCAATAGAGAGGCGGCCTTGGCTGCTATGTGAATGGCACTTTTATTTCCTTGGGGTAAAATATTTGGAATCAAGAAAAATGAACTGTATATGCATGCTGTTATAAAAATATATGTTTATTTTGTCATATTAAAATGCATATCGAGTACTCCTCATGGAGTATCTTGTTTCATGCTTACCCAGCACTTAGTCATTGGCAATCTTAAAAGAGTATGAATATAGAATTCTATACTCTAAACTAGGGATGCACCAAATCCAGTATTTTGGATTCGGCCGAACTCCCTAATCCTTTGTGAAAGATTCAGCCATATACCGAACCAAATCTGTACATGCATATGCAAATTAGGATTCAGATTCGGTTCGGCCGGGGAGAAGGATTCGCCGAAACTTGCTGAAAAAAGGCCAAATCCTGGCTGAATCCTGTATTGATGCATCCCTACTCTAAACTAATATAAATTCTGTAGCCAGCCTATCTTTTGAGTAAAATATTTGGAGACTGACAAAGCCACAAACGTTAAGGTAAGGCACAGTAACAGACCAAATGACACACACACACGCGTCACCTCCAATTTTAAGGGTAAGTCTTAAGTCATAGGTCCAGTAGAGGGGTGCAGTGGGAAGCAGGAATGCTTACTTAAAAAAGTTTATTAATACGGACACCCAAGAGAATGCTCCCTCTTGAACAACTGCCTTGAACAGACTACAAGTCAACTGAAATCCTACAATGCACAAGTGGCAAGGTGTGGTTTGTTCTACAAGTCCAAAAGTATTATTGGCTTAAAAAAAAGTATATAAAAATAGCAGGCTGCTGGTAAAACACCTAACTCATTTCAGGATTATCTCCCTTACTCATAGGCTTCTGGAAAAGGCTTTATTGCAGCAGGCTGCTGGTACACACACACAAATCTTTTACATTTATGCTTACACTTGTTACTAACCTGTTGTCACTTAGATTAACGACCTTGAGTTTTTGCATATCGCCCATGTCCTCAGGCAGAGATTCTAGCTTGTTGGAATGAAGGAATAACACCGTAGCGCTCTTCCAGTTTCCGATCTAAAGAACATAATAGGTTAACATGTAACAAAGGCAGTATAACAATTTCATGACAGTGCAGCGTCATCCCATTACATTCACATACATTCACTCTAGTTCTGCAGACTGCCAGTGTCACATTTTATGGTCACAGTGAATTCTGCATCTTTAACCTTTTGAGGTCCAGTTCTTATTCTCCAATTCCACGGTAAAAACACACAGTGAACACTTCCCCAGTGAATACACAGACTGAGCACTACATAAGAGAAATGACAATTTTTCAGCTATTTCACTAGGCACTTTTTATCTTCATGAGGCAACAGAATACATCTGAAACTTGGACTGCTGCGATCACATTTTAAATTAAAGCTATGTTCTATGAAAGAACATTTATCTGAGTCCTTCTAGCCTTATTCCTCTAGAACAAGCAAACAAGGTCATGTACTGATAGCCTTTTAATACCAAAGGATAAAAAGCTATTACTTCCCTCAGCTCATCCATCTTCTTCTGATAACAGCAGCTGAAACCAGAAACGATACCTTGTTTTCCCCACAAACTGCAGACACGTTAAAACAGTCTGGCAATAAACTGAACCACAAAGTTCTTACATAAAGCTAGTAAACCCTTTCAAACGTGCTAACCATTTCTGTTCTTGCTATTTTTCAAATTGCGAAATGCCGTAAAGTATAAATTAACGGAGCTCAATGATCTTTAATGTGGACTTGATTTCTTAGGTTTTGTTTCGGGAAATTATTTTATGTTTATTTACTAAAGATCTTCAGAAGGCAATAATATTGTAGCCAAAAAAATCCCTCTTCATTGATATAATGGTAATGAAAAAAAAAACATTTTCTGTAGGTAGTAGTACATAACTCAAAAAATGTTATCCACTTAATAATAATTTATGGGGAACATTGCCAGCCTCAAATGTCCAAAACACTTGTGACTGGAACTCAATGATTCTTTGTGTATTTTCTGATATTGTTTTTTCTTAAGAAGAAAACATCTGGGAGCAGCTTATTCTAATCTTTTACTAATCTTTCTCTCCAGACAAAGTTACCCTACCAGCTGCAACAAGACAAAGGGAACACTGCTTACAGCATTGATGTACCAGCTTCTTTTGGAATCACCCCATGCTAGGGCCTGTCATTATATATATCCAACGATTTACTGGTGCACTCCAAAAAACATAGCAATGCCTGTGTGCTGGTTACAAGTAGATAAATATCAAACACAGCAAAAAAAACTCACTCACAGGTCTTCTTTAGTGAAGAATATTATTTCAACGTTTCGGCTTACAACTGAAGCCATCCTCAGAAAGAGCCAGCACTTCAGGATGGAACTGCTTTCTGGCAGGCTATTGTTTCTCCTACTCAATGTAACTGAATGTATTACAGTAGGACCTGGGTTTTTCCATTGAGTGCTGTTCTTAGATCTACCAGAGACCCGTTATCTTGTGTTAGGGAGCTGCTATCTGGTTACCTTCCCATTGTTCTGTTGTTTGGCTGCTGTGGGGGGGGGGGATCGAGGGGGTTGATATCACTCCAACTTGCAGTACAGCAGTAAAGAGTGGCTGAGGTTTATCAGAGCACAAGTCACATGACTGCGAGCAGCTGGGGAAACTGACAATATGTCTAGCCCCATGTCAGATTTCAAAATTAAATATAAAAAAATCTGTTTGCTCTTTTTCGAGAAATGGATTTCAGTGCGGAATACTGCTGGAGCAGCACTATTAACTGATGTGTTTTGAAAAAACAATTTATACCCATGACAGTATTCCTTTAAAGGAGAAACCCACCCGAGATAGGACAGTCCCCTCAACTGCTCTTGATCTACCCCCTTTAGATCCGCCTCCCCGCACACTGTATTTCCTACATAAGCACTCCTATTAGGAATCCTGAGTGTAAGCAGGAGAGCAGCATGTCAGTGTCACTCGGCTCCATCTGCTGTCAATTCGTATCGGGTCTGAATACTGACATGGAGCCTGCAGACACATGGGCAGTTTGGGCTAGTCAGGAATCCACTTCAACCGAGGATGTGCCTGCAGGCACTGTGACATCAAACAGACCCGAAGCGGATACGAATGGACAGAAGATGGCGCCGAGAGAACCTGCTGCGCTGCTCTGCTTCCTGCACTCAGGATTCCCAATAGGAGCACTACTGTAGGTAATACACTGTGCGGGGAGGCAGAGGTAAAGGGGGCAGATCGAGGGCAGTTGAGGGGGCTCTTATATCTCAAGGGGTTTAGTTCACCTTTAAAAACAATATAAAAGACAAGCTCTCCTCTAGCCAAGATTCAAATGACCCAAATGCCTTGCATGCTTCTTCACTGGTCTGTTAATCAGCTGGCATTTGTTACATTGTTTCGGTAGTAAAAACCAGGAAGGCAAAAAATAGCCTGTTACAGTCAAGACATTGCTTTCAGTAAAAAATACATTTGCAAATAAAATATGTAATTAATGTATATTGCACATATTAGGCAACACTTTTTTTTTCAGTTTAGTTTTACAAACTCTTTAGAGAAATGTCTGTATTTTATATTTCTGTATTTTACAGACACCTCATGTCAGAATATTGGTGATATACAGTTAAAAAAGTGTTAATCTGAAGGGTGCATGCAGATTCAAGTGTAAAGCTATCACCAATGTGATTTCCTTCAGAAAATGTTTTAAGCAATCAAGGAAAACTGCTCTTCTAAATATATACAAATTTAAGTTAAAGCTATTCAGTGAGATCTCAGTAACAGGGCCTGTAAATCATTCCACTTACCTCCGGAGGAAGCCGAGTTAAGAAGTTGTGGTCAGCAGCAAAAGTCCGGATTTGGGTCAAGTGTCCAATTGAGGAAGGTAAGGCTTCAATTTCATTGAAACTGCAATCCAGATCTTCGGTGGCTGTAAGACTAGAGGGAACATATATTTTTATTACAAAACAGTAATACAAAATTCCCATTTACTTAAAAGCAAAGGATATACAGCACAGAAATGTTTCATCAACAAGTTCTATCAGCAACCATCAAATTATTCTTAGATCAGTATTTCCCACCCCGAATTCAAATACGTTAGAAATACAACTTCTTTATAAGCGGAGTTTCTCTATAATTTTTTTACCACAGACAATCCTAAACAGCATAGCTATGAAGCCAGGAAGTTTAAATAGTAAAATAATATCTCCAAAAGTGACCTTTAAAATTTCCCCTGATTCACCGAGGAGCACTACAGACATATTTATAAATAAAATGTTCTATATACCTGCCTAACATGTCATTGCTATTCTGGGAATGCTTTCAACCAAATTAGAACATTTGTGGCGGGACTTGCTACTGTTCAGCTGAATAAAGTAGAGTATAAATGAGGACTTTGTTGCTACATAGTTGGAAGCATAGAAGTGACAAAATGTCATTGTATACTGTATAAGATTTTACATTTATTCCCAACCTGTAAGTGCATGCTTCTACCCCTTGGCAGCATGAATGACCGTAAGGCTCCAGAAACCCCAGTAACAGTGGTTTTTTTTTTTTTAAAGTAATGTAACAATGATTTTTTTTAATGTTTTTATTTCTAAATGACACTGTTTACACTGCAAATAATTCACTCTACAATATAAAATTTAATTCCGGAACCAGCAAGTGTATGTTGTAATATTGGTGTGTAGGCAGCCACCTCGGGTCATTTTGCCTGGTCATGTGCTTTCAGAAAGAGCCAGCACTTTAGGATGGAACTGCTTTCTGGCAGGTTGTTGTTTCTCCTACTCAATGTAACTGAATGTGTCGCAGTGGGACCTGGATTTTACTATTGAGTGCAGTTCTTAGATCTACCAGGCAGCTGTTATCTTGTGTTAGGGAGCTGTTATCTGGTTGGCTTCCCATTGTTCTGTTGTTAGGCTGCTGGAGGAACGGGAGGGGGTGATTTCACTCCAACTTGCAGAACAGCAGTAAGAAGTGACTGAAGTTTATCAGAGCACAAGTCACATGACTGGGGGCAGCTGGGAAACTGACAATATGTCAAAAATGAATATAAAAAAATGTGATTGCTCTTTTGAGAAATGGATTTCAGTGCAGAATTTTGCTGGAGCAGCACTATTAACAGATGTGTTTAAAAAAATAAATAAACAAACATTTTCCATGACAGTATCCATTTAAAAAAAGCTTGTTGTGCGATATGTCCACCATTATAAACAGCCTTTTCAGATCATCACCTAGTAACAGAATTATTAAGGGTTGAATAGTAAATTAGAATTTTCAAATAGTTTTTTGGTGTCAAAATTCACACATTCGAATTTTAATCACCCAATGCGACCAATTGAATAGGTCTTTCTGACATTCAACTTTTTTCTGGAGGGAAAACTCGATTCGAATTTGATTAATATTTTTGGGTCGTTCGTATTCGAATATTAGACGTTCAAATGTTTTCTTAAATAACCTCCCATTTCTACTTATGAACCTATTCTAATTTATTAGAGTAAAAACAATTCACATAAATTCAACATAATTTCACATAAATCTGCCCATTACTAGTCTAAATTCTTTCTTAAAATTGTCATTTTAACCTGTTACTTCAAAGTCATAAGACCAAAAGTCTGTATATAAACATTTTACACTTAATTTCATGTAAAATTTTCAGGCCTGGCAGAAAATGTAGTGTTGCTACACACACAAAAAATGTGGCCTTGAAATAAAGCTTAGTCCTTTGGTATAGACGCAAAGATAAAGTCGTACAATATCTTGGTTTCGTGCTTTTTTTTGGGCCGTGTGTGGATCATCTCGTTCATTGGACAGGTTAGAAAATTTCTGTCTGCTAATGATAATATCTATGTATTTATTACATATCTAACAATATCAATGGGTGACTGTCACTTCTATTTGTTGGATATAACTGCCTGTGAGTTAATTTGTTATTTTTAATACTTTATTTAATCTGAATGGTTAGCGGTAGGCCAGGAGATTGCAACGGATGATTGTTCATCAGACATAAGGATATACCTGCACGTGCTATGGTCAGCTTTATGTTTAGAAAAAGGAAATACCACAAACAACAAATACAAACACCTACCCTCCAATAGAGTCTGGTAAGTACATTAACTGGTTTTCATCCACTTTCAGTGTAGTTAATTTCTTAAGTGCTCCTGAATTAAGAAAAAAAAGGCACAGTCAAACATTTGAAGAAGGTTCCAGGTATACTGATGTTCGCAGATTTGCACAATTTTGTTAATATGAAGACCATGGCATAATGAACAAATTACATATACCATAAGTGCCAATCAGATTAATAGGTCAACAAATATTAGGTCCTTGGTTCTCTAAACTATTCGATTGGGAAAATCCTGCTGACAGAAAACTGGAACTGCTGCCGATCTGTTTTTATTATGGTCAAAAGGAAGAGCTTGACTTATAGCCCTCAGGAAAACAGTTTTATGTAGCCACCAACTATTTCCTTCTTACCGGCAGAATAACAATAAGCAAAATGACAATGGCAAAATTACATTTTTCCAAAGTTCGCAATTTAAAAAAAACAAAGTGCAGGTAATTATTATTGTTTTAACTTTTTGCTTAGCAAAAGGGCACTGTCTCTGCCGTTGCAATCAATTTAAGTGGGTCAGATTGAGCAGCTGTCATCAAAGGCAGCAATTAGAGAACATTCAATGACTTTAGCGTTTAAAGATTGCTAATAGATTTATCTGCTGTAATTTTTTAATAAATATAGAGTTCTGGGGATTTCGTTGCAAGGTAGTATCAAGACTTCACTCAGTGTGGCAGCCCCACATAAAAAAAAATGTACATGTTCTGATGGGGAGCACATTTATCAAGGGTCGAATTTCAAATTCATGTGAACTTTTTTTTTTTTTTTTAACATTAATTCGATTGTACTCGATATTCGAATATTCGACTATTTATTAATAAAATCGAATATGTAAAACTCGGACAAATTTTACAGACTCCAAAACACGAATAGAATTCGACCAAGCTCGATTCGAGTTTATCCTCAGAATTCCTGGAACTCTCCCATTGACTTAAAACAGTAATTCGGCAGGTTTCAGGTGGCAAATAGTTGAATTCGAATTCTTAAAGGACCAGAGACAAATCTGGAAAATCAAATGCGATGGATAATTCCCATGTCGCATTTGACAGTTTTGACCGTAACATTTTTTTCAATTCGACCATTAATAAATGTGCCCCTTAAAGTAAAACTATAATCTCAGAGTTTATTTTCTGCTTGCCATTTAGCCCATTTATAAAAATTTCACTCTTTAAGGCACATGGGGAAATGTTTGGCATTTTGTGGCCATACTTTAGTAGCATTGGAGGCAGGACCAAAACTGTCTCCCTATTCAGTTCAATTGCAATGGACTGAAATTACTCATGCAGGTCTGTGCCGAATAGAAATGTGTTAAATTAAAATAATGTACAGAGCCCCTTGAGCAGTTTTATTCTTAACAATACATTTGGCTATTTAGCCAGTTACACAAAGTAATTTTTAGAAATCGGGGTAGAGGCATTACAACAAGATACCAACCGATAGATTCTGGCAGCTGCTGTATTGCATTACTGGACAATAAGAGGTCCTGTAAACTTTCACACCCAGAGATTCCATCCTCCACCATCTCTATATTATTCTTTGAAACGTCCAGGTATGTCAGATGTTTCAGACTGCCAAGAAACTGAGGTCAAAGAAACAAGCCCATTAGACAAATCTTATACACAGAAATCGTTTGGAATTAAAATATTCCTATACTGATGGTGTGTGTGTATGTATGTATGTATGATATATATATCCACAATATATTTCTGTTATTCTTGAAATTCTGGACACACACAATGCATACCCCTGGAATATATGTCAATTTATTGCCATCCATCCAAAATTCCTTCAGACCACTCAGTTGTTCAAGTACTTCAGGCTGAAAGAAAAATATATTTGGCCATAAGATGAAAAAAACATAAGGTAAAAGCATCAGGTATTCTACAGCTACATTAGGAATCCTATTCATTTGTGAATTATATGCATTTTCCTATACAAGTATTCAGAAAGTAAATAAAAGAAGAGGGCAGTAGAATAGTGTACATACTTTGCAGAACTGTGCTGTGAATTACAGATGAATCCGATTGTAGTCATAATTTAACAGTACATAGTTCGCTTTCAATGGGTTAATGGCATTTTTTGTAAATCTTACCACTTCTGTGAATTCATTACTTCCCAGATCCAGCCTCTCGAGCTGTGTAAGCCTATTCATAGTTCTGAAAGAGGAAGATATCAATAAGGTATTTTAAGACCTTTTTGCAGAAATAACTTGAGTTGCATTTTTGATCAGTCTCGCATTCCCCTCCTTATTACTCTTCTCTGCTTCCTCCATGGTTTATTCTTCTTTGGAGCTTCATTACCTCCATTACAATTTTTTTTTCCTGCTGATTTATTCTTACAGTAGTATTCTGCTACTTGGCTTTTGTTTCACAATCTCTGTTCAAACTTCCATGTTTTCTGTGCCTGTTCTGCTACACATGGTTCCCAATGCCCTTTATTCATAAGTTCTTGCCCCTCACTTGCCCATAAATTCCTTCCTACTTTTTTTTTTTTTTTTTTTTTACTTCATCCATCTTAGAAACTAACAATCTATCTAAAAATACATTAAATTGGAAAGTGCAGATTTATCAAAGGTCGAAGTGAATTTTCAAATGAAAAAACTTCGAATTTCGAAGTAATTTTTGGGCACTTCGACCATCGAATAGGCCAAATTCGACTTCAATTCGAATTGAAAAACCTTAGAAAATTCGACCAATCGAAGTACTGTCTCTTTAAAAAACTTTGACTCTTCGCCACCTTAAACCTGGCAAATTGCTGTTTAGCCTATGGGGGACCTCCTAGAACCTATCTGAGGCTTTTGGGAAGTCAAAGGTTTTTTTTTAAAAAAAAAAAAAATCCTTTGAATCGTTCAATTCGAAAGGTTAAATCGTTTGATCGTGCGATTTTACTTCGATTGTACTTAAATACGGCCATTTTCACTGGAAAAAATACTTCAACTATTGAAGTACTCAAATTCGATGGTCGAGTTTCGAAGTTTTTTTTTACCTCGAAATTCGATCCTTGATAAATATGTCCCTAAGTCTACTAGAAAATCATGTAAACATTAAACAAACCCAACAGGCTGGTTTTGCTTCCAATGGGATTAATTACAGGCAGTCCCCGGGTTAGGTACGAGATAGGGTCTGTAGGTTTGTTAAGTTGAATTTGTATACAATTACTTATTAAATGCAACTTAGCTAGATGTCTGCCTTAACATAGTATTTATTTTTACCTTTCTGTGCTTCGCCACAGACAATATGTGCCAGAAGGGATTGGGGAAGGTGGTTTATTAAAGCTAAATGCTAATAAAAGCCAAACAAACCATAGTATGTTACTGTAATAGCCTCTGTTTGTAAGTGTGAGTTGAGGACTTCCTGTATATCTTAGTTAGGATCAAGTACAAGCTAGTTTTATTATTATAGAAAAAAAGAAAACCATTTTAAAAATGGGAATTATTTGATTAAAATGTAGCTTATGGGAGACGGCCATTTCTTGATTTGGAACTTCCTAGATAAAGGGTTTCCAGATAAAGGATCCCATACCTGTACTTGTTTTCTCACCCTGCCAGTGTAATGAACAAGCAGATTGAAGGTGGAGCAACGCATGCCCTCTCCTTTCCAGATCCATTTGCCACCTACACATGATGATGCAAAGCATCAACAGAGCAGATTTTTTTTCTATCAAACAGAATTGTAGCTTAGAGTCTTAGATAATTATAAATTACAAAGTATCTTTTTTTCCAAAAGCTACATATGGAATTTTCTGTAGCACAACCAGAACTGTAAATGGCACTTTTATAGTAGGGACATAACTCCTAGGTTTTCACTTAACCTTTAAGTGAGAACTTAGCCATTCCCCTGTGTTAAGCACTATTCATCTTGAAATTTTATAGTGGCTTTGTAATGTTATCAGTCAATATTGCTACTAACTGTAATTTTGCAATATAATTAAAGAAAAAAAAAAATGCTGTGGCACAAGAGCTGATTTACCAGTATATGATGATCAAAATGCTGGATACTTCCAGTTTATCTAAGGATGCACCCAATCCATAATAACTGTATTTGATCCAATACATACATATACAGTAGCGATGTGCGGGCCGACCCGATACCCGGGTCGGGCGGGTTCGGTTCGACCTCGCACTGCTCCTCGCCACCTTCAAATGCCGGCATCTGGGTTCCGGTCATATAGTCTCGCGTCTGCTCGCCCGGCCCCTTTTGTGATGTCATCGGCGGGGCGGGTCGGCACGGGTCTATAAAAGGACCCGGAAGCGCGGGTGCGGGTCAGGAAAACCCTGACCCGCACATCACTAATATACAGTCATCACTATGTCTCTACAAACTCATTCATTTCTCCAGTCTTGTAACATTTCTTTAACTTAAAAAAGGAGCCACCTTGTGTCCCTTCTTGAAGACCTGCAAGAGCACAATTATAGCTCCATTATTCTATACAGTTTTGATATTATATCAAGGCACTTACTTTGGTAACATTTTTAGCTGGTTTTCTCTAAGCTCCAAAATCTGAAGTTTTGTTAACCTAAGGAAAAAAAGAAACAAATAAAATGATCAAATGTCCCACATCAGTAACAGCAGTGTGCATATCTGGAGGCAAAGATCATTACTGCTAAAGGACTGTGGTTGCCTTGGGCTGGTACAGAAGACCAAAACATAATGTACAACATTTGTAGCTACTTGTTTAGCTAAGCTTTACTTCTCCTTTAAATAAATTCTTTATGGCTTTCCTTGTTGGCAAATGCTAAATTTTTAAAAATAAAACACTTTATAAACTAAGCTTTCATTCCTTTATATTCCATCACAACAAGATAACCAACAGCTTCTCATCCATGGTTTCCTTTTTGCTCTGAGGGAAAACAATATTAAGTGCTTAAAAATAAACAAGCTGTAGTTTGCATGGAAAGAACCACTTAGCTTGCAATACCTATAAAATATGGACCTAAAATATATACAATAAATTTCCTTAAGATTTTAAAACCAAAATAATTTGCACATTTTTTAAAGGTAAAACAGCTGTCTGAACTCAGACAATGAAGGATCCAAACGGTTGGTGTAACACCAGAAGGTGTAATTTAATATTTACATTATGGGGAAGATTTATCAAGGATCCCCATGTGCCTTAAAGAGCGAAAATTTTATAAAGGTGCTAAATGGCAAGCAGAAATAAACTCTGTTTATCATGAGGAGTTTTTCTTTAAGGGTTGAATTGAAAATTCGAATTTTCGATTTGTTTTTTATGGTCAAAATTGTCAAATTCAACTAGGGAGTTATCCAAACTCAATTCAAGTTTTTGAAATAATTCAAAATCCTTCCTATTTTTCGAAGAAAAAAACTCAAATTGAATTTGAGGCTTTAGGGTCGTTTAAATTCGTCCAAGAATTAAAAATGTGGTTTTATTGGTAAGTTTCGACGAGTTTATGGGAGTTTTAAAAAACTCACATGAATTTGAAATTCGACCCTTGATAAATGTATTTGATCTATATTTTCAGGTTTTGTAAAAAAATGTTGTCAAATGCTTTTGTGTAATGGGGGCATTTGCATCTATTTACCATGAACCCATTTTTTGAGCTTATGATAAATACAGGTGTATAAGCCCCTTTGTGTGTTAAGAGGAGGCAAACTGTGAATTGGATTAACAAAAAATAAGTCACAAAAAGAAAGGAAAATATTAAAAAAACATTGGCCTCTTTTTGCACCTGTTTGAAAGTTAAATAAATGAAGAATCAATAAGCATATAGCCCTGTGAGAACATGGTTACCCCATCAGTCAAAACTCTACTGTATACAGTTTAGCAAAGACCTGTTTTTCTTTATGATACAGGTTTTTATACTGTAATTTCACCAGTACATTTTTGACAAAAATTAAAATGTTGTAAGGACACACACAGCACATAGAACAGAAGCTAGCCTGAGATATCTGTATATGTACAGCAGTAAATAAGGTAAATATGATGTACTCTTACCTGCCAAAATTTGCTGGCAAGAAGTCAAGGAAAGCGTCATTTAGGTATAACTGAGTAAGGTTCAACAGCTGGGAAAATCCATCTGGGAGTCTACAGAGAAAAAACAAGAAAATGAGTAGGAAAATGAGCAGGAAATATTTTGGGACATACTAGCCCTAATGAAGATTAACTAATAGATCCCTAATTATATTGGCAAAGTTTTTAATAGCGGAAATAAATATGTCCCATCAAGCAACTCCAGATAATTAACACAGAATTGCTTCATGGTCCATCAAAACAGTTTAATCAATGAGCTTCCCTTGCAGACTGGTTCAAGTCAAATCAGGATAATATAGGGACAGGGCCGGATTTACATAGCGGGAGCCCATAGGCCCACTGCCGTTCGTCGCCCCTGTCCCCTCCCCTTTTATTATCTGGACCGGAGCAATGGGGATTGGCGCAGGGGAAATTTAAAAAAATGATCGTATCTCCAGCGCATCCCCCACTGTTTTTGAACCAATGTGGGTGTGGTTGGGCAGCATGCCGCCCCCTAAAATCCTGCCGCCTTAGGCCCGGGCATAGGTGGCCTTTCCACAAATCCGGGCCTGTATAGGGAACAGGAAGAAATATGGACAGGATTTGACCATCCTTTTAGCGGTGGAAGACACATATACTACTAACTGAAAGAGATAGCATGCTAAATACTTGTGGTGTTGTATGTGGTTTCCAAAATAAATTACTTTATAGATTTAAAATGTAATTTTGTTCCGCTATTGATATGTCTCGTGTACCTTTTGCACATTTATTGACTAGATGGACCTTTGCTTCTTTTTCTTTACCCTCTCTTTTCTTGGTTTTACTATCCACTCTTCTTTTCTCCCTCTCAATACCTGGAGGAATTGCAAGTGCTATTGCTGGACCTCCGCTCTCCACAGTAAATTTCACTCTATTTTACTCACAGGTACGGAGGACTGTTTCGTCTTCAAACCCTCTCGCTCTTTCCCTTTCCTTTCTCTCTTTTCCTCACTTTGATCTTTCTTTTCCCTTCTTTTATTACGCGATGTATCTGTGTAATTTCTGACTTGTTATTTGCAAAATACTTTCAATAAACTTGAATTAAAAAAAATAAATAAAAAAAAAATTTAATTTTGTAATTGAATTCTGCAGATGATGTAACCCATAAACCACATGGCAGAATATTGGACATTTAAGATTTTCTCTCCTACACATTCCCTGTGGGGACGTCACTGAGGGAGTGAAGCAGAAGAAGTCACAACATCAGTGAATTAATGGCTGCAACTACAGCTGCAAACACAGGGGAGGCTTCAGAGTCAGTAACTGGAAATACAAAATGTTACTGTGAGTGCAATTTATTGTATCTGTTTATCTGTTTAACCTGCTACCTTAGATAAAGGTATAGTAAAAGAGACATGATTATGGTACTGGACTGGTCACATCTATCTGAGTCCAATTTATCTTAAATTTCTGAGGTTTTATATGTACACAATAATTGAAAATTTCAACTGTTTTGTTTCTCTCTGCCATAAAGCTGCTCCTTTTGTCAGAAAATAAGAATAGATAAGTCTATAAAGATTCTCATTTATCCAGGTCATTAAATATAGAGTATCTAGTAGAACTGAGGAAGCCACTCGGTGAGTGTTGAAACGTTTTCAAGGGAGAAAAAACTCAATGTCCAGTTGCCTTTGACTTAATTCTACTTGATACTGTAAGAAGAGATAATCACCATGGAATACACAACCACCTCCTCATGATGAATGATGCATAAATTATGCAGAAAGCAGTAAATGGACGCTCACCTACAAGTTAATTTTATTTAATTTTTCAGGTAGCTGAACAATTTAAAGTGGTCCAAAGTAATTGTGAAGACTGCTTTTGGGCTCTATCATATACTGTTGATTTTTAGCATTTTCCTTTTTCAAGGCTGTATATTTTTGCATAATCTGTAACTGACATTCAATAATACTACTCAGTATATAAATGAGCAGACTGTAAAATATATTGGTTTCAAAAAAGAAAAAAATAAGGGACAAATATGAAGCACCTGGAGGACTGAACCTCTACAACCTTTCGCCAACTGATGTTTATTACCAGGGCTGCCTTTAGTAGAATGTTATAAAAGCATTCATTTCCTAATCATTCCTTGGTGGCTTTAGCTGATCCATTAGCCTTGTCAATCTAACACTTCTGCATGGTCTGGCTCCTCTGATTACTCTTCCGAGACTAACTGTAGAAGCTTTATCAATATTTTATCATAATTGCTCTCAAGTGCCCAGTACTTGGGCAGAGTTTAATACTAAAGAAGTTCTTTACATAAAGACACAGTGTCCACAAATGATTCATTAGTGTAACACCAGAGTAACCACAAGTTTGGTTGAGGGAACATTTTTTTTTTGCAAAGTTTTCCTATATAGTATACATAAAGAAAAGACCATATCAAAGTAATAAAAGGTACAAATTTTGTCTAGAAACTACAGTTATAAGACAAGATAATGGGACTGTCTTTCAGCCTCTTCAAAACATAGTAACATAGTAAGTTAGGTTGAAAAAAAGACACACGTCCATCAAGTTCAACCTTTTATCTTTTTTTTTCTAACCTGCCTAACTGCCAGTTGATCCAGAGGAAGGCAAAAAAACCCATCTTATGCCTCTCAGAGGGGGGGGGAATTCCTTACTGACTCCAAAATGGCAATCGGACAAGTCCTTGGATCAACTTGTATTATGAGCTATCTTCCATAACCCTGTATTCCCTCACTTGCTAAATAGCCATCCAACCCCTTTTTAAAGCTATCTAATGTATCAGCCAGTACAACTAACTCAGATCTTATTTATTGGAGCACTAGCATGGTATTATTTTTATTTTTACTACTAGCATTACCCTCTCTAAATTAAGTTTCACTACTAATAACTTTACTTCACTCCACAGAGATGATGTAAGACTTTCAATGTACAAGATCCTTCCACTGCATCCTCATTTAAAGGAAAATTATAGAAAAAAAACTAGGAAATAGTTTTAGTCATAATAAGTCATTCAGTCTTTTACCAGAAAAGGGATTCTAGGTGTCTGTATAACAGAGAACTAGGCATGATAAACAGTCCTTGTAACTTATTAATTACTACTTCATAACACAGAAAGGAAAAGGCACCATATTCTATCCCATATTTTTCCTTTTTAAAGTCATCTCATATAATAAAGAGTGCACAATTAAGTGCTGGTAATTCTGGCATATAGTTTTTGTATGATAAATTGATCATTTGGCAAACAATTTATACTATTTAAAAAGGTTTGATGATTTTTCTATACAAGTTATATATATTTTTTTTTATCAACCCAACTTTTCTTGTGCAAATGATCAAGCTGTTGTGTTGTGATAAATACACAAATACATTTTTAGACCTTGCATCATTAACTGTTTATTATTTAAAGGAACTGTAAAACCAAAAAAATTCAAGTGTTTTTTAAAGGAATGATAATATAAGTACTAAGTACTAGTATAATAAGTACTGTTGTGCTGCACTGGTAAAATTGGGGTGTTTGCTTCAGAAACTCTACTATAGTTTATATAGACAAGCTGCTGTGCAGCCATTGGGGCAAACATTCACGAACACGATATACAGTGTAGATATACGTTCCGAAGAATCCCATTGTATACTACAGAGCTTATCCGTTATCTGCTGTGTATCCTGTGCCTTTTCTCCTTTTTCAGCTTTGAATGGCTGCCCCCATGGCTACACAGCAGCTTATTTAAGTAAACTAGAGTAGCGTCCCTGAAGCAAACACAACAGTTTTATCAGTGCAGGGCAACAGTACATTATATTTTCATTATTCTACAACACTTTCATTTGCTGGTGTTACTGTTCCTTTGACGGACTAAGATTCACCGGACTAGCAGCAGACATAGAGAAGTGTGTAGTAGAAAGAAGTTAAGCAAAGAAGTGGATATAACTTTTTCAAAATGAAAGTAAAACCTATTTTTACTTCTTCACTAAACCAATAAACACACTTACTTTGAAATAGGGTTGACGCTTGCCTCCACGATGGTCAATACTTTACAGTTCTTTATGTTTTCTGGAAACTCCTGTATACCTGTAAATAAATAAGAGTGGTGTTAGTTCAGCAAGCAACAGATGTGCATAAACAATCGTATGAAATAAAGTTTAGTGCAATTTTAAGACCATGTGTAGGCTTCTAATAATTACTCGAAGGATAGAAAGGCAGCACTCCGGCTAAATGAAAAAAAGTGGTTTATTCCAACAAGTCACTGACCAACATCACCTGATGCATTTCGGGAGTAACCTATGATTAAGGGAGTTACTCCCGAAACGCATCAGGTGATGTTGGTCAGTGACCTGTTGAAATAAACTACCTTTTTCATTTAACCGGAGTGCTGCCTTTGTATTCTTTGAGCAAATATTATTTCAGTGAGAACGCTGATGGCAGAGCACCCGGAATACAAAATAGAGCTACATTAAGAAGAACATACAGGGGGCGAGTTTGGAGCTGCCTAAATCTCTTTCTTCTAATAATTATCCCGACAATTTTCACACCATGCCGATAGGTACACTGAAATACTTGATCGGACAGGTTAGAAGATTACTGATGGATAACCATAACATCTTTGTACATATTGCCTATTTGATGATAGCCATGGGTGACAGTCACCACTATTTCCGGGACATAACTAAGAATTAATGGCCAGAACATTGACCGATTTGTAATTTTCCTGTGTTAATCCTAAATCAGTTAGTTTTACAGTCTGCCCAAGTCTGGAAACATAAACGTATACGCTATTTAACAACTGGCAATAAAATACAGAATGTATTAGTATTTGCTAAGAGAACACGATGATCCCATGCATGCCTAATTATGCAGCAATGTAAAAGAATGTTTGATTCACATGTGCCCCAGCTGAGCTTACATTCTAATTTCCCAAACACAGGCCACCAGCAAGGGTCAATGTCATTGGGCTTGGATTGTGGGGAGGAAGCCTTAAAAACCCATCACAAACATGAATAGAAAACACCCAGTCTATACTGCACCGGCTGGAACAGAACAAGGCAACAATGGAAATCACCAAATCACTGGTCTGTTGTAAGCAGATATATTTGCAACACATTTTCATATCAAGCTCGTTTACTGGTTCCATAAAACACTGTACAGGGCACTGAGGAACAACGTTTGATGCTACTGAAAGCAAAATATAAACAGTGAATAAGCCGTACTGTTGCAAGGAACCAAATAAGGATATGTTTAAAGGTCCTACTGCCCTTGGCTTCAGGTCCATTATGGCATTACATGGCTTCAGTTTTATAGGTGAGCTCCGAGAGTAGAATATAACACGGCTCTGTCATTTACCTTTCCTTTTTAACTGGATGATTTGCAAATAGCAAAGAAAAAACAAAGGCAGTCTCTTACAGGTAGCAGGATAGTTACGTTGCAGCCTCAAAACTGGAACTGTAAGCCAGTTGCATAAATATAATTTGCTGTTATGATTGGGTGTAATTTTACAAAATAATACACCTTGTAAGAAGCTAAGAATGAGTCAGGGAGGTATCACTTGTAACAAATGTATACACAAGAACAACTGTACAGAGTAAGAGAAGAGGATACAACAGAGACCAAGGTTGAATTATGATATACACTTAAAGGAGAACTAAACCCTGAAAATGAATATGATTAGAAATGCCATCTTTTACATAAAAAACTTTTTGCATCCGCCTAAAGTTTCAGCTTGTCAATAGCAGCAATGATGCATGACTTCAAACTTGTCACAGGGGGTCACCATCTTGGAAAGTATGACACTCAGCTGTTGAGAAGCTAAGATAAGGAGTTTTCACTAATAATCAAGCAGAAAATGAGGTTTGTCTGTAATATAAGCTGATGCTACAGGGCTGATTATTAAATTCTGATGCTAGTTGCACTGGTTTCTGTGCTGCCATGTAGTAATTATCTGTCTTAATTACTAAGCCTTATATTGTGACATTTCTATTCTATATGTACTGTATATTGTGAGTGGGTCCCTAACCTCAGTAAGTGACATCAGCACAGAGCATGTGCAGCAAATCAGCAGAAAAGAAGATGGGGAGCTACTGGGGCATCTTTGGAGACACAGATCTTTACTGCTGGTTGCCTTGTACATAGTGTACAACATTTCTAGCTACTTCTTCTAGTTAGGCTTTAGTTCTCCTTTAAAGAGAATGTCAACCCAAAAAAATAATTTTTTGCCTATAATAAAAGAAAACATAATTCTAATTAACTTTGCAATATACATTCAGCATGGTTATTTGTATATGTTATGCTATTAAAATCAGTGTTTGTCTGTCCTGATGTCTAAAACTGTTGATACAATGCAAGACAAGGCAGTTGATTAACGGACCTGTTTTTGCTGGGGAACTAAGACTTTTGCAACATTGTTTAAAAAGTAACAATCAGGAGTTATCCAAATGTTGCTTTCAATGACAGCTTTTTCTACAAATAATTTTAAAAGCACTGAAAATGTTTATTAAATTTAGATTAGAAAGTTGTTTAGAATTACGTTTTCTTTAATTGGGCAAATTTTGATTTTGGGGT